>NW_017097592.1:0-30262 GCF_001412225.1 Nicrophorus vespilloides
GCTTTCAACAATCTTTCCAAGAGTCTCGAAACCTTCTTGAGTGTACAAGTAGATGATCTTGCCTTCTGGAGTGTAAACCCATCCCATATCGATGGCTTCACGAATACGTCTTTCGTAATCTTCTACTTTGGTGTAGCAGTAGGAGAAGTGTTTCAAGGAAGAGTCGGTTTCTTCTACATCGAGATTGAGCTTAGCGTTCTTTGGCCTGGCTGGGAATGGTTTTCCATTGAAGTAAGAAAGAGCTGGGTAGTACTCAAATTGGGTTGGTTCCTCGTAGTTGATGGTTGGGATTTTACCCTTACCATTGGAGAGACGCTCCAAGTAGTAACGAGCCAAGATTTGGTTATGGTAATAGTGGAACCATTCACCGCGTTTGGTGGCATCGAATCTAATGCATTCGTGATCCAACCAGAAAGGCATGAAGATGTTCTTGTAGTAGTAGAAAGCGTTCATGCCAATGTCTTCGGTGAAGTAGCTCATCCATTCTTCGGTGTGCTTGGTGTAGTCGGCGTTAATAGCGTAGCCAGACTTTTCCTTGAGTTCTACTTCGTGTTTGTAGGTACCCCAGTAGTGTTGCTTGTATTGCTTAGCCTTGGTTATGACTTCGCTGGTGAAGAAGTAGTGTGGGAAGATTTCGTAGATTGGTGGCAAAATGATTCCCTCAGTGTGCTTGCAGTGGAAGACAGCAACGGAAAGAGCATATACGAACATGCCGGGGTTGACGTGCTGACGAGCCCAAACGGCGCTCTTGTAGAAAGTAGCGAAATCCTTGGCGTAGTAGAACACCTTGAAGAGAGCGATAGCTTGCTTCAAGTGATCTGGGTGGAAAACAGAGAAGATTTCATCTTGCTTCAAGAAATCCTCCTCTTGGTAGAATTGCCAGAACTCCTTGACATATTCAGGCTTAGTCCATTGATCCCAGTGTCCTTCGAACTTGAAGGTCTTGGCAACCTCGATCAAATCCTTGAAGTAGGTTGGCTGATGCACATGTTGGAAAAGACGGAGAATGTCCTTTTGCTTCTCGAGGAAGACTTTGTCAGCTTTACAAAGAAAACATTTCAATATAAATTATGGATGAAAATTTAAGAATTAAATAATAAACTTACCAACTTTGTATTGTACACCAGACATGTTGATCGTTCAGGATTCGCACTGAATATGCTTAACATTCTAAGAATCCTGGTTTATATACTAAAATGAGAGAACATAATCATTGACCTATTATTATACTATCATTCACCTATTTGTTATTCTTTATTTTTTCCATTATCCTCTATATTATCTCGAAAATTGTTATCAAATAATTAAATTGGTGAATCACGTAGGCTTCTAATTATCAAGTTTTTTATTTGTGAAACTGTCATGATAATGGCAAATTAAATTAAATGTAAATAAGTTTCTGCAATTAAAGTAACAATATTTATTATAGAAATGAACAGAATATTTTGAAGGCTTTAATTTTTTACATATGAACTATTTTAGCATTCTTGACGTTTCGTTCTTGTGTTAAAGAACGTGACAATTTTTTGTTTATGCAATTTTTATTGTTGAACAACAAAGAATAGGAATATTATAAATTTAATAGTAAATATAAAATATATGTATATACTTACAAAAAAATTCTAAGTTATTTTTAGAAAATGTTATCATTTTATATAGACAACATTTATTATAATGTATTGTATAAAATACTTGGAAATTAATGCAATATCTTCATAAAATTGTTTTATTAAATCATCTGAGAAAAGACTTAGTTTTATAGGATGTGAGGAAAAGAACTACAAATGTTTTTTTTTTGTTTATTTACGTTTATTTCTAGAAAAGCTGTAATTACAAAGATTTATTTTTCTACTTTATCTATACTTTTACAGTAATGATTAGTAAAAGTACAGGTTACTGAGGCAGTAGCTCTATTATAAAATATTCCGTTGCTTATGTTATATTTCCAAAAGAAATATATTTTGGAACATCTCTGAAAAATAAATAATTTCTAAGAATATTTGTGATACACGTTAATTTACGTCAATGTAACATGAATTTCAAACTGAAATATTTAATAGCAAAAAATAAGAATATTACAAAATGCTATAATAATACTAAATACAGTGGAACCTTGTTTAACGAGCCAAATAATTAGGAAAAAAAATGACTCGCAAAGTGGAACGCATTATCGTATATTACATTACTTTATATGGGGAAAATTCTATCACTATACGAGTAAAAACGGAAATTTGGGAAATGGTCATTATGCGAGGTTCCACTGTATTTTCAATTATATTCAAAAGTTAAATGTTAATTATCTCATTTGGGAAGAATGATTTAAATCAATATGCATTTGTGAATAAAGAATGGTTAATTATAATTTAATATATTTAAGGAAGGTTTGCTTCTTTGTAGGTGAATCAAATTTACAAAAAACAATATATTAAGGTAATAAATGCTTTATTGTCATATTCATTGCAGTTTAGAAATCAATTAGAATTTTTTGTAGGTAAATTCTTTCTCGTTGACGAGCTCTTCGTGGTAGACCTTAACATCCTTGCAGAAGAAGTTAGGAACCCAGAATTCGTGTTCGAATTCGATTGGTCTGTCCAATGGGTAGCTCATGGAGTAGTGAGTGTCGACTAAGAAATGGCAGAAAGCATCAGATTTTGGTTGTTCGTAATGCGAGACGACAACGAAGAATTGGTAAGTTTTTCCGGAAACATCACCCCTTGGAAGCATAAGCCTTTGTGGGAAGGTGTAGTATTCCTGTGGCAATTGGTATTTGAAGGTTTCTCCTCCGGTCAAAGCTTTTTCAACTTGGTTGTACAAAGTCTTGAAAGTGAAATGCTCTTGGTTGAAGAATTTGTTCTCGTGCGAGTTGCGCTCGATGACGTTCTTTCCGGATTTCAGAGTATACTTGAACCTGTCCAATTCAAAGAAGTTCATGTAGTTGTGCTTCATCTCGACTTCGTGACCGAATTCGTCGTATTTGGGTCCAATGAAGACCTTGACCAAAGCATCTACAGACTTGTCGCTGGAAACTTGGATCTTGTAGTTGTATGGTTTGTGGTTCAGACGGAATTGACGGGCGTAAACTTCGAAAGATTTCTGTTGGAATTCTTTCTCGTCGACGGTAACAGCGTTGCTGATGTCGGTGAAGTATTGATCGAAGAAGGTCACCAGTTTGTCAACTTGGAAGTCTTCGACCTTGACGCCGTGCATGAAGAGATGTTGCTTCTCGTATGGTCCCATATGGTGTTGATGTTTCTTGAAGAAGTACATCATCCTCTTGCAGAATTGGTAGAACATTGGGTCGCGCATGGAAGTTTCGAAGTGTTCCAAGACGGATGGAGCGAGAGCGTGATGGGAGTAGCCCAGAAGATGGCGAGTTACCATTTGCAAGTAACCGTAGAAACGGACATGAGGAGATTCTGGATCGCTTTCAACAATCTTTCCAAGAGTCTCGAAACCTTCTTGAGTGTACAAGTAGATGATCTTGCCTTCTGGAGTGTAAACCCATCCCATATCGATGGCTTCACGAATACGCCTTTCGTAGTCTTCTACTTGGGTGTAGCAGTAGGAGAAGTGTTTCAAGGAACAGTCGGTTTCTTCTACATCGAGATTGAGCTTAGCGTTCTTTGGCCTGGCTGGGAATGGTTTTCCATTGAAGTAAGAAAGAGCTGGGTAGTACTCAAATTGGGTTGGTTCCTCGTAGTTGATGGTTGGGATTTTACCTTTACCATTGGAGAGACGCTCCAAATAGTAACGAGCCAAGATTTGGTTATGGTAATAGTGGAACCATTCACCACGTTTGGTGGCATCGAACCTAATGCAATCGTGGTCCAACCAGAAAGGCATGAAGATGTTCTTGTAGTAGTAGAAAGCGTTCATGCCAATGTCTTCGGTGAAGTAGCTCATCCATTCTTCGGTGTGCTTGGTGTAGTCGGCGTTAATAGCGTAGCCAGACTTTTCCTTGTGCTCTACTTCGTGTTCGTAGGTACCCCAGTAGTGTTGCTTGTATTGCTTAGCCTTGGTGATGACTTCGCTGGTGAAGAAATAATGAGGGAAGATTTCGTAGATTGGTGGCAAAATGATTCCCTCGGTGTGCTTGCAGTGGAAGACAGCAACGGAAAGAGCATACACGAACATGCCTGGGTTGACGTGCTGACGAGCCCAAACGGCGCTCTTGTAGAAAGTAGCGAAATCCTTGGCGTAGTAGAACACCTTGAAGAGAGCGATAGCTTGCTTCAAGTGCTCTGGATGGAAAACAGAGAAGATTTCATCTTGCTTCAAGAAATCCTGTTCTTGGTAGAATTGCCAGAACTCCTTGACATATTCAGGCTTAGTCCATTGATCCCAGTGTCCTTCGAACTTGAAGGTCTTGGCAACCTCGATCAAATCCTTGAAGTAGGTTGGCTGATGCACATGTTGGAAAAGACGGAGAATGTCCTTTTGCTTCTCGAGGAAGACTTTGTCAGCTTTACAAAGAAAACATTTCAATATAAATTATGGAAGAAAATTTAAAATTTAAATAATAAACTTACCAACTTTGTATTGTACACCAGACATGTTGATCGTTCAGGATTCGCACTGAATATGCTTAACATCCTGAAAATCATCTCTTTTATACTCAAAGAAGGAGTAATCATTGACCTGGTATTATGCAATCTGCACAATTGTTATCAACGCATACAAAAAAAAATGCATATTGTGATACACGTAGCGTTCAAATTATCTATATGTTTATGAGACAAGATCTTAATTACTAAAAGTAAATTAATAAACAAAAACAACGCAATTGCGAAACAAAATCTAAACGAGTGTATGAAATTTAGCGAGCAATATGTTTTATGCATTAATATTTTCCTCAACTTTAATTTAATTCATTCTTTAATTATATGTATACATTACAATTGCCTATGTAAAATAAGTGCACATTTCAATACATGAATATTTAGATTTGAGAGACTGATTTCATATATAAATGGCAAACAAGTGTATATTTTGCTAAAATCAGTTGGTTTCCTTCATCGTAATATAATTCTCAACATGTCAAGTAAATACAAAATAGGTGAGTTCAAATAAATTTTGGAATCCACGAAGTAAAATAATTCTTTGCAGCCGATCAAGTGTTTCTAAAGAAACAGAAAGATGTGCTGAGACTATTCAAGAATGTGATGCAACCGTCAGCTTACGAAGATATCATCGAAATCGCAGAAAACTTTAAGTTCGAAGATCGGTGGGATCAGTGGACGGAGCCGGAGGAAATCAAGCATTTCTGGAAATGCTTCAATAACAATTTTCTGAAAATCAATGATACTTTCAACGTTTATTATCCGGAGCACTCGAGACAATGCCGATCTTTGATTTCCATCTTCATTTACGCCAAGGATTACGCAACTTTCTTCAGATGTGCCGCTTGGTCCAGACAGAATATAAACGCTTGCATGTTTGTTTACGTGCTGTCTGTTGCACTCGTTCATACAACATTCACAAAAGGTATTATTCTGCCACCGATTTACGAAATTCTCCCGCAACATTTTTATAATGAATCGAAGACGGTTGCGAACTCAAATGTTAAAAACAATATTGATTATTTAACTGAAGACGTCGGTTATAATAGCTATTACCATTACAAACATGTGTACGTAGCAAGGATCTTGGAGAACAACGTTATGTATGTAGACGCAGATCGTCGTGGAGATTACTTCTATTATTACCATACCCAAATCATGGCTCGTCATCATTTGGAGCTGTTATCTAACGGAAGAGCAGAAGCGAAGAAAATTAATTATAATGATTTTTCTGGGAGGAATGTTTCGAAGGATTTTTTACCAAAAATTATTGAGTTGGAACGGAGGATTTGCGAAGCTATTGATATTGGTTGGGCTTATGATAAAAATGGAAACAAGAAGTCTTTGCGTGACGTGGATAGCTTAAGAACGCTTGGAAAGATTATAGAAGATGATCCTGATTCACCGAATCAGGAATACTATGGGAATTTCCAATACTACGCGCGTTATTTATTGGGAAATCATTCTTTGAAACACTACGAAACTTCTATGAGTGATCCGTTATTTTATAACTTCATAAAGAACATTTTAGATTTGTTCGTAAGGTACCAATATCGAATGGGGCCTTACTCCAAATTGGATTTGCTCTTCGATGGAGTGAAAATCAATGATTTTATTATTGATAAACTCGTAACTTTCTTCGATTTATTCACATACGATTCTTCTAACGGTTTGGTGCAACAGAAGAGACTCAACCATAAACCTTTCACATACAAAATCCACGTTAAAAGCAATACAAGCGTTGATGCAGTTGTTAAATTCTATATTGGACCTAAGCTAGCCGATTTTGCTTCGATGGATGACAATCGCTTGAATTTCTTTGAGCTCGACAGATTCACAATTAGATTGAATGAGGGCGACAATGTGATCGAGCGTAACTCGGATGACATCGTTTTTTTCAGCCCTGACCGGTTTGGATACTCCGAATTTTGCAACAAGATTGATGATGCCTTAAGTGGGAAGGAACCTTTCAAACGCTTTCCTTACTACAATTATTACACGTTTCCAAGGCGACTGATGCTTCCGAAAGGAGACGTTTCCGGGCAACAGTTTCAAGTGTTTGTTGCTATCCTTCAGCAACGATCGTTGCCTACCGACGATTTCGAATTTCAGGTCGTGGATAAAACTTATAGCATTGGCTTCCCTCTGGATAGGCCGATTTTGTATAAAGAAGATTTTTGGGTGCCGAATTTCTTCAGTAAAGAGGTCAATATTTTTCATGAAAGTTAATGATTAAATATAAAAACATGAAACTATTTATTACGTAATATATTTATTATTAACAATACATTGTTTTATTAAATGGAGTACATTATTTGCTGTGGTAAATGAGAACGTCTTTGGTGTGGAAGTTAGGAACCCAGAAGTGGCTTTCAACGTTGATGGGTCTATCGAACGGATAGTTCATACTGTATTGAGTGTCTACCAGGAAATCGGCGAAACTATCGTCTTCAGGTGCGTGATATTTGGTTAAAACCACTAAGAGTTTGAACGGTTTTCCTGAAGATTCTCCTTTGGGCAACATAAGTCTCTGAGGGAACGTGTAGAACTTGTAGTAAGGGTACGATTTGTACGATTCCTTTCCTCCTAAAGCGTCTTCAATTTGTTTGGTGAAGGTCTTAACAGTGGTGCGATCTTGACTGAAGTACATGATTTCATCAGATCTTCGTTCGATGGTATTCGAACCTTCGCTTAAACTGCACTTGAATCGATCGAGTTCGAAGAAGTTCATGTAATTCTCCTTGATGTTAATTTCCTTTCCGAGCTCATCGAATTTCGGTCCAAGGAACACTTTCACTAAAGCCTCTTCGGCGATTTCGCTCTTCACCACAATTCTGTAATTGAACGGTCTATGATTGAAACGCATTTGCTTAGCTTGGACCTGAAAAGTGTCTTCAACGAATTCCGTCTGGTTGACTGTAACTGCGTTCGCTAAATCTGCATAATGATAGTCGAAAAACGTTTCCAAACGATCCGTTTCTACGTCTTCGATTTTAACACCATCAAAAAGAAGTTCTTCTGGTTTATATGAAGGTAATTTGTTCATGCGTTCGTGGAAGTTGCGCATTAGTTTCTTGTAGATTTGGTAGAACATTGGATCGCGAAGCGACGTTTCGAAATGTCCCAACGCGGATGGTGGTAAGAATTCTTTGGATTGTCCGAGGAGGTGACGAGCGAATATCTGCACGTTTCCGTAGTATTGATTGTGCGGAGATTCCGGATCGCATTCCACTAATCGCCCCAGCGTTTCGAAGCCTTTATCGTCGAACAAATTGACTAACCTGGCTTTCGGAGTGAGCACGAAGCCTTGATCTACGGCATCGCGAAGTCGCCTTTCGTAATCTTCGACTTTGCTGTAGCAATAAGCGAAATCTTTGGTTTGCTCATCCGCCAAGTGCAGTTTGATTTCGGTCTGCCGATTGGGGAATGGCTGTCCGTTCGGATAGGTCAACGATGGATTGAAGGCGGATTTGATTGGTTCTCTGTAGTCCAAATGAGGAATCCTTCCTTTGCCATTGGCCAAACGCTCCAAATAGTAGCGCGCCAATATTTGATTGTGGTAGTATTGGAACCACTCACCTCTGTTCGTTCCATCGTAGCTCATGCATTCCTCCTCCAACCAATAGGGCATGTAAACGTTCTTGTAATAATAATACGAGTTGAATCCGACGTCTTCCGTTAAATAACTCATGCACGAATCGGAATACATAGCGTCGATCACGTGGCTCTTAACCTGTTTCTCATCCCCATGGAAACGCTGCTTAAGTTGCTGAGCATTTCTGATCACTCTGTCGGGGAAGAAGTAATGAGGAACGGTTTCATAAACCGGAGGAAGAACTACGCCGACGGTGTGCTTTCCGTGAACGATGGCAACGCTGAGACAGTACACGAACATTCCGGGATTGACTTTCTGTCGAGCCCAGGCCGCTGCTTTGTAGAACACGTGGTAAGTCCTCGCGTAGAAGAACACCTTGAACAGAGCTTCGGCATACTTCACCTGCGTCGGATTGTACACGGAGAAAACTTCATCCTGCTGGATCAAACCTTCTTGGTAATAATTCCAAAACTTTTCCGGATACTCCGGCTTCGTCCACTGGTTCAGATCGGTGAAATCGAAATCCTTGGCGATCACCTCCAACTCCTTAAAATACGATGGTTGATGGACGTGTTTTAGCAACCTCAATACATCCCTTTGCTTCTTCAGCAACACATCATCAGCTGCAATAAAACAATCCAACATTATTAAGAAAATAATCGATTAATTAATTAATTGCATTTACCGATTATGTAGTCACACATTTTTGGTTCCGGACACAAAATAACTTTCCTCGTTTCACTTTTAAATGCTTTAAACTGTTGTTATCAGCATTTATCACGTTGACCTAAGAGCATCGTCGCTACAGCAATGATCGGGCGCAATCTGATGATTTTGTCCAGACATCGGCTGATTCTATTTACTAATAAAAAAAAATTAATAATAAGCGGACGATGATAAATCATAATAATTGGGTCGTCCTACATTATTGCGAAGACGTATTTGTTTTTTTTTTTTATTATTTAATTAAACACGCACTGGTGACAAATTGCTGCCATCTGTTACCAGCATCAAAAATTAAATCAATTATTGAAAACGTAATCAAGTTGATTACGTTTTCTTTTTCGTCTGTCTCTTTTGATATTTAATTGCTTTCTACGCTAATCTTCACGCAGATGAAATGCTCGCAATAATGAATAAAATATAAAGTTGTTTCGGAAAGGATTCAAATTGCGGGCGAATTGAATTAGGCGTTGTTGATGGAAGCCCTAAACGGCTCTGCATAATTTCTCAATAAGTTGCTTTGTTGTCGGGGGCGCGTTTGATCTCTCCATAATAAATTATACAGGCAATCGTTTATCATCGCTTCCCCCTTTCGCACCGTGAGCAGCTTAATCATTATTACAACTATGCGTTATTATTATTTTTTCTCATCGCGAATTTCATCTGCCATTTACTTTCTCATTATTTCTAATCAATGATTCGATGCAAGAAAGCAATCAATGTGTCAATTTTGGTATGAAAAATGGCCGAGGCTTACAGATTAATTGGATCAAAAAACGTATGTACAAGGAGTTAAATATTATTGATTGGTTTTCTTCTGTTTCTGGAAAAAAAAACAAATAAGTAAACTAACATTTGGTATAATTCCGAATAATTTAGTTTTTGCTTATTATAAAGCAGAAAAAAAACATGTTTGCGTTCAAATTTTCAAATGCTATATTGATTTCATCGTGCAAACACAGAATTCACGAAAGAAGTCATCCGGAGTTGACTTTTGAAGTCGAAATACCGTAAATGCGGGTTTCTTTGACGATTGCTCTAAGTTTGCGTTCAATTAACCTTGTGTTGCCGAATGTATTCCATTTCAGTTGCGTCTATTTATTTATGCAAATACACCGAAACTATCTAACCTAAAATATACATGCGCGCTCCTAATTCGAGCGAGCATTTAGAGCGCAAACATTGTTCCAGCATTGCTTAAACAAAGAAACTAATAATTAATGAGATTTTTTGTTTAGGGTTACAAAAACAAAAATCTGTTTTAATCATTATTCTATTTATTAATAATCAAAACATCCGATAGATTTTTGTATCAATGTTGCTATGAAAACCGGAGATAAAACAAGCATGCATCGCGTCATCTGCCGTCGCGATGATGCCGTCAAGCTGAAGTAGATCCGCTGCAAAAATAATAATCCTTTTTTTTTTTTCTCTTTTGATCCTTTTCGGAAATCCTTTTGCATCCCAAAAATTCCACAGCCAAATTTCTTAGTGCATTGCAGCGATGGTGCTCCTTTTCAATGGTAACTATAGATTTATTTGATTGCAGAAATAATTTGTAACTGATGATTATTTAGATTGTGTCGGAGCACGCGGTGATAGTGACAGCAATATCTTAGCCGGTTACAAGAAGACAAAGAAGAAAACTAAATCGTAACGGATGTTTGTTATTTTCTTATTTGAATTGAAGATTGATGCGTTTTGTTGTTTTCAGGAAACCATGTCGTAAGCGTAAATTGAAAAAATGCAAGCACAGAAACATCGAGGAGTTCGTGAACCAAAGGTTCTCGGAACTGGCGACTCCAAAATTGCTCTTGGTGGAGAACACGTTGGCCGCGTACTCTAAGACGCTGGATCCTGAGCGCGTCGTCAGATTGGTCAAGTTGATCCACGAGTTGCACGAACCTAAACCTCCGATGAAGCGACTGCTCATACCTGCGAGGAAGAAAAAGAAGAAGCGCAAGAAATGCAAGAAGTTGAGCAAGGAGGAGGAGAAACGGAGATGGCTGGAGAAGCAGAGCACCGAAACGGCGAAGCTAATTATATGTTTCTTGAAGAACTACATAAATTACACACCGAATTATAAGCAACTGCACGTCTCACTCGAATTGGTTAAACAACTCAAGTTCAAGAAGCGTAAGGATCTTAGTCGGATGACCAAAGCGGAATTGAATAAGATTTGCCAGAAATTGGCCGTGATCTGTGACACAAAATTCGAACCATACAAGGTAGACTATTCGTTTTCTTGATTCTCTATGATTCTCAATTATAACAAAATATTAATTAATACAGAGAGTGGTGAAAGCGGAATCGATCAAGTCGGAAACGACAATTGCTGAAGAGGATAAGAAGCACTGTATCTTCTCCATGAAAGATTTCGAATTTGATTTTGAATGTAAGTTTAATTATATTTATAATTGCGTTAAGGTTTGCTTCATTTGATGGTTGCAGCTACTGAAGAGGAGTTTGAGGAAGAAGAGGAAGAAGAAGAGGGTGAGAGCGAAGGTGAAGGCGAAGGTGAGGGTGAAGAAGAAGAAGAGGAGGAAGGAGAAGGCGAAGAGTTTGAAGAATACGTCGATGGTTTGTGCAATTGATTTACGTGTAATTGTTCAAAATACGTTTTTTTTTTTTTAATTTAGAATTGACGAAACTTATTGAGGAGGAAGTTGCCGCTCTGGAAGGTTTTGAAGCGGAAGGTGAAGTCGATACCGCTGGTAAGGGTGTGGCTGGAGATGGTGCAGCTGAGACTGAAGGTGCTGGTGAAGGTGGCGAAGGCGGCGAAGGAGCGGATGAGGCTGGCGAAGCGAAGCAAGAGCAAATTGGAGATGTCGGTGGAGAAGAGGATGGTGAAGGCGGTGAGAGCGACGAAGAAGAGGTGGGCGACTTCGGCGACGGCATGGGTATCGCCGATGATAAAACCGAAGTCGATGAGACCGCCGAGGAGGACGAAGGTGAAGTCGGTCTTCTCGAAGCAGAATGGGATCAGACGGTTGAGGCTGCAATTGAAGATTTGGAAGGTGAAGGTTCAGTGACGGTTTCGTTGGAGGAGGAGGAAGAGTTCGGTGTGGCCGCCGGTTTCGAGGAGGAACTGGAAATGGGCGAGGAGGAAGAGGAGATACCGCTGGAAGAGGAGATTCCTAAGGAGGTTGAAGTTAAACCTCATCCAGAAGGAACAGTGAGCTTCGTGTCCTGGAGCATGTACTCGTCTTGGTTGAACGAGTTTGGCAAGAACATCAACATGTACTCGAGTTGCTTGCAGCAGTTCCGTTACACGCTGCAACGTGGTACGGTTGCCAAACACAATGAGAGCATTAAAATGGTGTTAACCAATTGGAGCAAGTATCTGGGAGATGTGAAGAAGGTCGATGAGAAAATGGTGATGTACTTCAAGAACAAGCCGATAACGCGATGCGATAAATGCTTGGAGTACGATATGACGAATATACCGAAAGATCACGATATTCCGTTGGAGCTGCTGGACGCGGTGAAGACGACTGCCACCTGGAAGAAACTGCTCAGCGATGCGGAGAAGCATTGCAAGGCGATCGGTAAGCGATTCCAAGATTTTCAACTAGTTAATAAGATCCGTTCCGTTGCAGGCACTGCGGAGGAACCTCAAGTGGATGCTGTATCTGCGAGCACGGAGACAATAGAGATCCTCAAGATTGGAAGCTCCACCACGTCGGGCTTCTTCATCGAGGACAAAGATTAGGTCTTCCTTCTTCTCCATTTCACCTCTTTCCCTTTCAATTACCATCCATTATATTTATTTTATTTTCTTCGAATCTTCTTCGAATTCTCTCCTCTCGGAGAGTTTTCAATTAAGAGAGGAAAACCCAGTTATTGGCGCTCCGCGAAATGATTCAAAACGCGCGTGGGATGGGTGTCGATAAATCTTAAAAGTTAATTCGACGGGAAAAATCAGAATTAGACGATCGGCGGCTGCGGCGGCGGCGTCGGAGTCGGCGTCGTTCCTGGCTGCGACAGCTAGATAAGAATACGAACACCGAGGAGTCATTACCGGAAACCGTGTAATATAATCCTGATTCCCGCTTTTGCGTGCCACCGCATACAATATAGACACCACCTCGTTCTCCTCCTCCTCCCAAACAGTCCTCCTTCTTCTTTGAATCGCTGCTGTGTAGAGTGGAGAGGAAAGAGGAAAGGAAGGAAGACGATAGGGAAAAAACATGCAAATTCGATTCGGAGGGGATGCGATAAAAATAAAATGAAGTGAAAGAGAAGAGAACCGAGGGTGGAATAAATGGAAAATTCCAATTGCGAACAACTGGATTTCGGTTGATGAGGGTTGGAGGAGTAAGAGCAAGATCGACATTCGAACATCAGCAAAGTTCCGTTATTATTATTATTATTAGTGTATAATCTGTATGTCGAGTAGACGTTTTGTGACATGACTGTATTTCTATGTAAACCCGAAATAAATATACCTGAAACTGAAAAAACAATTCGCATCTATTCATGAATTATGTTTACGTGAAAGAAGAAAAAACCAGAGAAATGTCAATATTTCAAATAAATTCAAAAAAAAGCATATTATGTTTCAATTTTTATTGCTTCCGTATCTCTTTTAAACTTCCTTTTATTTTTCCCATTTCCGATCCTTGCCATTAAGAAAAGAAGAAAACGATAGTAAAATTTCAGTTTCAGCACGTGTCGTCTTCATAAACCCTTGGGTCATTCGTATATGTCAGCGGCAGCGGTGCAATACATCGTCCCGATTTAATTGAATCCCGGAATCCTGTTTATTCTTCCGTCATCTCCACTTTTACAAACTGCTACATTTAGTTTATAGGTTCTATACAATCATTTGATTTTCTAATCTATAAATACAAGGTTAGTGTAAAGCAGTGAAAAACAAATTTGGGGGTCCATAAAAAGAAAATGGGGGTCCACGATAGTGGATCTCAACATACATTGATGGTACCTATTTACTTACATTATACTATCTTATAATATAAATACTTATACAAATTATATAAATTTGAGTGTTAGATTGTATGAATCTCTTCAATTAGTCATTGATGCAGTAAACCGAATCCGAAGCAACGCGTTGAATACTTTCATCAATTACTCCTTCACACCTGAAGTACGCTGGCTGTCGAAAGGCTTATGTTTGACAAGATTTTTTTGCACTTTTTGAGACTATTTTAGAATTTCTGGATACTAAAGATAAAAATAAATTTGATTAAAACAAAGTCCATCTTATCAGCGTTTCTTGCCAGTGTTAAACTAATGAAGCAAAATATTGGATTTTCCCAGTTCCCCAATTTGTCACAGACAAACTGCCAGGAAGACGACATTTCAACAACCTACGTTCAACATTTAAATGCCCTGTATTCAGATTTTGAAACTAGGTTTGAGGACGTTTTGACTATGGTAATACCAACGTGGATAATTAACCCATATGGTGACATAGAAGAAACGAATGTCATAATATAAGAGGAACTGACTGAACTAAGTACAAACGAAGAACTTAAGGTTTAGTTTAAACACGGATATCAGCAATTCTGGCTGCAAAAGAACATATCCGTTCTGTTACTTATCCCGTATTATGGAATATAGCGAGGAATTTTTTTCATTTCCTTTCCATCGTCATACCTAGTGGAAAGGGGGTTCAGCGCTGTTACCAATCACCTAATGAAAAAAAGTAACAGACTGAACATCATTAGCCCAGGAGATTTTCATCCTTCTCAATAAAACATTTATTTATTGTTTAGTTTATTTTATGTTACGTATATTTTATATAACAGATACAAAATTCTATTTTGAGTAGTTTTAATTTAAATTCAATTACTTAACATGTGTTTTTACTTTAAGTTTTTAACACTAAACTTCACTACAGTTAGAAATTTACAAAACAATCAATATCAGGTAAGTATCCCAAAAATCGAAAAACATGGCAAAGGGTCTACGACACAAAAAAGTTTGGGAACCTCTGGTGTAAAGGATTTTGCAGCAGATAGGCGACAATCGTACGGCGTGAATCAGGAGTGAATTTGCAGGAATGAAAACCATCTCACCCATCGGTGCGTATCAATGCCCGATGTGGTTTCGTGGTTGATCCTGCTACTCTGTCGCTCTCACTCTGAAGACGTAACCGGTGCCTTGTCTTTTCATCAATTAGCATACGATTTGCATCAGAAGAGGGATTAGACCTCCGCGCACTCCGATAACTTGTTTATCTTTACGAAAATCACGATTTCCTCCATTTAAGCCGATGCCTTCAAGTGCTATAGCTGATGTGAATTTAAGATAAGTCTGTAATCATCAGCAGCATCTCAACTGATACCAATCTCTATTTACTATCCTACAACACTTCAATTCATATAATACAAGAATCATACATTAACGAAGATTAATAATACTTTCTTAATACAAATGAAGTTATTTGAATTGATTGTTAAACTTGCAGTTATTGTATATAAAGAATATACTTAATAGCAGGACCAGTCTTTCAAAAGATGCGAAATCCTATTGTGTACAATTTCCTTTTGATCATTCATTGATGCGCTTAAAAAGAGGGCTGCATTCAAAGGGCGCAGCGTTAATGCTGCCGTTGACGGGTCGAAAAGGGTGGTGATGGTAGTGTGGTGAAAACTGGTGGTTGGAAGTTGTACGTGTCCCGACGACATCCAAAACAAAAACACATCGAGACCAACGTTCATGATTCCTTCTTTTCCGCAAAACGCCAAGCGCTCATTTCATTTTCCATCCCTCCCACCAGCGCTTCCGGCCGAACTTCCGGCCGCTTGTCAGCCACGATAAATTAGTCCCCCGAGTACCGGAAGAAGTCTGTAGAGAAAGAAAAAAAACGACAATTCCCTAATTATTTCCGAAGCATCACAACATAATACAAAATACACGCACGAATCTCTCTTCGCATTCAATTCCAAACCCTTCGTCGCAGCAATTTCATTCAGCCTTAAAATAATTACCCATTCAAAAATAAGAACGGATATAAGTTTATAGAAGTATAAAATTTTACTTTTTTGGTTGAGAAAACACCTAAATATTAAAGAAACCAGTGCTTTTCTTCAACATTTATGCAAACTCGTGTTCTCTCCTTTCACCTAGACGACTGAACTTCATAATTATCCACTCGTATTTAAGGGATGAAACAAGATGATGAAGAAGAAGTAAAAGTAGAGAAACGTAAGGCTATTAACTTAATTAATTGTGTTTTCCGCTCGTGCGTGCCTAATCCGGGATTAATGTGTAGTCTACACGGGATGTACAAAAAAATAAGTAGAAAAGGAAGAAGGTGAAAAACGGTTTTTTTTTCTTTTCGAGGTGTAATCGGATTACACTTGCAATTCCCCACCTCTAATGAAGTGCCATCTTCTGAGCACAAGCCGATGCTGATATAATGACGATGGGAGTGAACTCGAGTACACACTTATTGGGAATCGAAGCTCTCACGTCGTTAATTGGGAAACTGATTCTTATGAAGATCGAGTGCGCAACAATTACATAAGAGAAGAATTAATTAGGACGATAACTGATATTTAACTCTCTTCAGAACAACTCTTGTATCTTATGTAAAGACTTACATTCTCAACTTTAGTATAAACCTTAAGCTGTCAGATGTACCAAGTATTATATAGTTATTAGTTGTAAATTAAGATATTTTAACTAGCAATTAAGTTTCATTATCATCCATATTTATGATAACCAATAATAATTGGTATAACCTTTCATAAATTATTTAATTACACTTTAATTTTTTATCAATTTATTAAGACTACATCAAAATCTGTTAGCTTTAATTCATTTTATATCCTTAAAGACAAAAAAAATATTGTTGTTACAACTATTATTCTCCATCATTTTATCCGATGTAGATATACGTGTTTGCAGGCAAATGGAGCAGCTTAAGTTTTTGATGAAAAAATGAAAGCATTTCACCACGTGCGTCTCCCTATATTTGTACAGAGCTCAGTCGAATATATTTGCTCTCGAGACTTTGCTAAATTAATGCCCATTCATTTATAGTTTCTGAAAACCAAACGTATTATACATCAAAATTGTTTCCGCGCTCAACTTTCTAAATTGAGAATTTCTCTCTGATTATTTAAAATGCGTCACTTATTCTAGTATTAATATGCGAATTGATGTAAGAAGGTTAAAGCTATCAGAGATTTCGTAAAAGCAGCATCAATTTATGGACTACAAAATAAAAAAACTATTCATAAAAACAATTTTTTTTTTAATTTAAATTAAATTTAAAAAAAAAAAATGTAAAATGTGTGTCAGTTTGGAAGTGAGACCTCGACGAATGTAAATGTAAGCGACATAATGAGGCGACGAACGACTCCATTGTGCGATCAATTTATATAATATTTGTAGCGTGAAAAAAACGGTGAGTGAACAAATACTCTTTCGCGTGAATTATTGATGGTAACTAGCATCCATTCTAATCTGATCTTTCACTGGTCGCAAATTAATGTAGCCCCTTATATATGTATTATAAACTGTAAGGAGAATGGATGGTGTTAAAGGAATAACGGCGAGGCGAACTGAGCGAGAGAAGAGAAAGGTTAAAAAGATAAATCCTAATTTTTTTAGGGCCGCGTTAAGTTGCTTTCGCGGATGGGCGAAGTTGTGTGTGTGTGTGTGTAAGGTGGAAGGACTGGAAGTGGAATTTACGTACCTGAACGAACTTACGGCCTCATTACAACGTATAAGATAAAGTCTCATTAAGTCTGCGGCGTTCACCTCATTGATTCCGAACGGTTTTATTTGCACATCCTAAGATTATGTCGTTTTCCAAAGAGAGAAAGAAAGAGAAATATAGAAAGAAAAGGGGGCTTTGCAAAAGCGGGATGAGGGTGTAATTATATTTTTTTACGATCATTATTCGCGTTAAAGGCCAGATTCCTATTAGAGATTGGATTCCAATAGGATCGAGGAGGTCGGATGAGAAATCGGAAAGACGAAGGGAAGTAAGAGAGAAAAAAAAACACATTAAAGAAGAGAAAAGAATGCTAAACACAATGCGGAACGTCCAATTTTGATTAAGGGTCCTCCACTAAATCAAGTGGACTTCTTTTCAAAGCCTGCTTCCTTTTAATCATCGATTTCTACTAATTATATTACGCAATTTGTAAAGATACTTTTAAGAGTCTTCAAAACTTATTTGTTATTTAGTATATGGATTTACTAATTCATTTAATAATTAAATTACTAAATAAATTAATTCATTCATTCTTGAAAAAACTTTTTTTTTAGAAAATTATCACCTGAATTATTTTCATAATTTTGTCAGTATTTTGCTTTAAAAAAGTTTGAGTTTTCTTTTGATATCCATTTTTGTAGATATTATAGAATTTTTTTATTAAACGAATTTGCATCTAAAACCAATGTAAATAAATCGATGAACTGACAACATAATAAATTCTACACGCAATTTACTTTTGTTACATTGTTTGCAATAATGTGTTTTAAGTCTTTACATATATATATTTATGTAATGTACGTAAAAACATTAAATGCCCATTAAACACGTTTACACATTTTATTAATTATTGCAATTTCGTAGAAAATTAAGTAATAAATAACATATAGTAAATGTTTTTTGTATAATTTTAATCTTTATTCAATGCAACTAATTAATTAACAACAAAAAATATTACATAAATTGTCTTCTTTATATGTAATTCTGGGAAACTCTATAGTATTTATCTAGTTTAATAAATGCATTCACCTTCGATGTTATTTACCTCTTACTAACTTCCTCGTAATTACACCAAAAGTAATATTGATATATATGTTTTTGTAATTTGTGTAAATTCTGAAACTTCATTAATTTATTTTTTTCATTAATTATTTCCTCAAATTAATCGATTTTTTTTTTAAATAAAATAAATTAAATCGACCTCGTCGAATGAATAGAAAAAAATTTGTATAAAAAAAATTATTCCTAAATTATTTTATTTTATGCCTTAAATTAACATAATTAGAAACGTCTGCAAAACGGTAAATTTTTGGTTTTTTTTTTTATATGAAATATTTAATTAGATTTAATTAATGTGGATTAAAATGAGTTTTTTTTTATATAAATAAGTCAAGTTTTTTTTTGTCTGCGTAAAGAGTTAGAAAGAAAATTTAAATTACGTTTTTTTATATAATTTTTAACGGGCGACTAATAGCCGAATGGTTATGTTCGCTAGTGGTCAAAGGTTCAAATCCTGGTCAAGTCGGGCCCTTTGTAGGGCTCACAAAGGGCCATCGTTCATCACAGATGGACAGCGAAATGAATGAGGTTCAGCATTGATGAACAGATTGTAAATAAAAAATTACAGGATATAAAAAAAAAACAAACTTTATTGGTAATCTTGAGGTTTAACAAAAAAAAACATTATTGTTAGGACAGAAAGACCTATGGTCAATAGCCATTTGCATCAGTTCAATTTTATTTTTGTTATTATTTTTATTGTATGTATTCTTTTTTTTGTAATTTATTGTGGAATAAACACTAATAAATTATTATTTGAAATTATTGCGGTTTGTAAAGAAAATATTGTAATTGATGTATTCGAATAAGACATTAACATATAAATTTCATTAAACGCAAATTAGCATCGCTTTGGACGTTGATTGCTTTGATTCGCATATAAAAGACATCGACATTCAAAATTCATCACTTCTACACAAGCGTCCGTTCTATAAAGATACTTAAGCACAGTTTCAAACGAGAATAAAAAAAAAACTACATAAAAAAAATGGGCGGTGAGTAACCTGACAAATCTTTTATTGATTTAATTATATTAGGAATTTCGAATATATAATAGATTTGCGACGAAATTTTATTGAAATGATGCTGAAATTTTAATTAAAGAAAATCTGGAATTTCATTTTATCAACCTCGATTTTTGTTCTTCTATTTGTTACGATAAATCTGTGAAAGTGCTGAAGTTTTTGAAAAGAATTTTTTTAATTTTTACTGATAAAAATCTTGCATAAGTTTGTTAATATTGAAACAATAGTTGCTGTAAAGTTTGGTATTAACTTTTTTTGAATAAAATAATTGAAATTTTGTAAAATATCATAATTTAAATGTGTATTTCTTTATATAATTTTTCAGCAATCGATCTGAAATCTGTGACTCCGCTTTTGCAATATACCGATGACGATGTTTCAAAAGTATTGGCTGCCTATAATAGAAAAGCGAATTCTTTGGATGAAGATGTTAACACTATAAAGGAATGGTTCAAAACGCAAACCCATATTCCAGTTCAACCAAGTAAGTACTAATAATAGAAATTTTAAATGAATCTTTGAATTCGAAATGAATCTTCGAGTTTGAGATGAATTTTTGAGTTTGAGATGAATCTATAAGATTGAGATGAATTTGAAATAAATCTATGAAATCGATATGAATCTTTGAATTCGAGATGAATCTACGAGTTTGAGATGAATCTCCGAGTTTGAGATGAATTTTTGAGTTTGAGATGAATCTTTGAGTTTGAGATGAATCTATGAGTTTGAGATGAATCTTAGAGTTTGAGATGAATCATTGAATTTGAGATGAATCTGTGAGTTTCAGATGAATCTTTGAATTTGAAATGAATCTTTCAATTTCAGATGAATCTTTGTATTTGAATGGAATCTTTTAATTTGAGATAAATCTATGAATTTGAAATAAATCTATGAAATCGATATGAATCTTTGAATTCGAGATGAATCTCCCAGTTTGAGGTGAATTTTTTCAAATGAATCTTTATATTTGAATGGAATCTTTTAATTTGAGATGAATCTATTAATTTGAAATAAATCTATGAAATCGATATGAATCTTTGAATTCGAGATGAATTTTTGAGTTTGAGATGAATCTCCGAGTTTGAGATGAAATTTCGAGTTTCAGATGAATTTTCGAATTTTAGATGAATCTTTGAGTTTAAGATGAATTTATGAGTTTGAGATGAATCTTCGAGTTTCAGATGAATCTTTGAATTTGACATGAATCTTTTGAATTTCAAATAAATCTTTGAATGCGTCATGAATCTTTAAGTTCAAGATGAACCTTTGACTTTAAAATTTGAAATGAATCTTTGTATTTGAAACGAATCTTTAAATTTGAGATGATTCTTTGACTTTTAAATTTGAAATGAATCTTTGAATTTAATAAAAATTCTTGTATTTCAGATGTATCTTTGACATATTAAAAATTACATCAATCTTTGTATATAGAATTTAATAAAAAA
The DNA here is from genome assembly GCF_001412225.1 of Nicrophorus vespilloides. NCBI lineage: Eukaryota > Metazoa > Arthropoda > Insecta > Coleoptera > Silphidae > Nicrophorus > Nicrophorus vespilloides. The sequence continues at coordinate 21,102 of NW_017097592.1, forward strand.
AATCTCTGCATTTTAATTTTCAGGTGACCGTCAAATTGTATCTTTTCTGATCATGAACAAATTCTCCATCGAAAGGACCAAAGAGAAATTGGAACTAAACTACAGTATAAAAAACATGATTCCAGAATACTACAACTCCAAAGTTAACCTCAATACAAAAGCTTGGTAAGTTTCTCAAAAAAAAAATAATTAAACAAGAAAATACATTAATTATCTTTATTTTAACAGCACTTTGGTCACTCTACCACAACTGACAGAAAACAAAAACAGAGTTTATGTATTCACTTTTCTGGACGACAAACATTTCAATCTTGCCAGCGTCATCACCGATCTGATCAACACCTTCGAATTGAGAACATTGGCTGATGTCTGCGAAAGCGAAGAATACATCATTGATTACTCCAATATCACCGTTTCAACCGTAGCCAAAATGAATCCAATGGATTTGAAGAAATTGTCCACAGTTCTTGAAGTAATTTAATTTACTGAAAAATATAACAATTTTTTTTTTAAATTACTATTGTTTTACAGAAAGTTTATTCGAATCGTGTAGCCGGACTTCATGCAGTCATGTTACCATCGTTTGCTGAAGCAATTTTCAACGTTTTAAAAGCATGCTTGAAACCGAAAATTCGCGAAAGGGTAAATATTTATTTAAAATACAAATTAAATAAAAAAAAATTATATATTTTCTTTTTTAATTCAGATTGTTTTCCACAAAAATTATGAAAGTTTGTTGAAATATTTCCCCGCTGAGATTTTACCGAAGGAATTTGGAGGAACCGGAAAATCTATAAGCGATTTGAAAGGTAATTTAAATTAGATGAAAGCAATAAATAAAGCTAATGATTGAAATTTCTTGTGTAGGCGAATGGGAAAATTATTTGGAGCAGAATAAAGAGCACATCGCTAATATGCACAGCGTCCGAGTGAATGAGAAGCTAAGGCCTACTTCTCTTCAAAACCACGATATCTTGGGTTTCCATGGAAACTTCAGAAAGTTGGAAGTTGATTGAATCGTTGTCATTCAATAATTATTTATTTTTTTTTACTTTGGGTGTAGATAAAATAAGTATTTTTAACAATTTCCAAATAAAAAAACATATTTTTTTAAATTATTTAATTAACTGAAAGATTTTGTAATAAATATAGCAAAAATATACATTTAAAAAAAGCTTCAGTTTGCTATGGATGAATCGTTTTAATAAACAAGTTTGAAAACTTTAGTAAAATTTGTTATTTCTTTTCTGTATTTTGGAAAATGTTTATATACATATATTTATAAGGAAAACGCATAAAACTAGTTTTCTTTTTTAATTCATGACTTAACTTTGTCGATTCGTACATGGAATAAAAGGCGATCTATGAAAGAAACTTTTCACATAAATAAAAATCCGTGATTGTATGGAAGATGTACAAGAAACACGGAATTATTAGTCTCTTGGCGAATGGATGAATAAGCCGAATTCACATGATAGATCACAGTTTGAGTGTTCAGCCTTTTAATAATATCGAGGTTGGAAAACTGCTGCAAGGGAATAATGTAAACGTTCGTGTTAAGCATTGTACAGAAAAGGCATTAAATATTAAAAATAAAACTTTTAGAATAATAATTGGATTTCTTAAAATATAATGTACAAAATTTAAATTTTTTAATATAAATATTTTGGACACAAATTAAGACTTTGTCTCTAATACATAATACTCGCATAATGCGGTTACATTCAAGTATGGTTTGAAAATTTCAAAACAAACAAAATTACAAAATCGTTTTTTTGTCTCTTTTAGTGCGGTTTGTATTTGCGCTTCAAACAGTACTATTTGAGCTGATTTCATTAAAAATAACGTTATAATTCGCCTCTAAAATTGTTGTTAAATTTGGAAAAAGGAAAGGTTGGAAATCATCACAACTCACGTGTATGAGTTGTTGTGTGTCTAGTTATAATTTGTTTATTGAATATTTTTCTCACAAACGTTTTTTTTTTAATAGAAATAATTATTTAATTTAATGTAATGACTCTAAGTAATTTACAATCACGGTAATTCTGATAACAAAAATAAAACAAATCCAATCAACTTATGCAACTGGAATTGCGTCGAATTTATTAATGTGGGCTGACGTCAGGAAGCAATTAAACTTCGAGTTAAGTCGACTTAACCGGTTTAACCGAAACATATAGGTCAATGTCGTCGCACCAGAAATACACGTTAATTTGCATACATCACTTTATGTATGAATCTTTGCTGCACAGGAAAAATATAAAGAAACATTCAGTTTATATTTTGATTGTTTTTGTTTCTTTTTAAATTGTGTTTTCAATTTTGTCCTTGTGTATGCATTCAAGTTTATTAATTACATAATAGAGAATACGATGCAAAAAGATACTAATGTTTCATATAAAAAATATAATCTAAAAATAAAACCGTTTAATTCTGTTGTTGTTGAACATTTACTTTTCTTTATTTATATTAAACATTAATTCACTCTTTTAATGTGTGCCTTTTCCGACCATTTTATTATCATCTATTGTATAACTAATATGTATATTTGTTAGATCTACCACTTTTTTCTTAATTATTATAAATCATATTTAACGTATTCATCAAATACACAAACGGATACTTGTTCGTGATTATTTAGAATAACTTGTGGAATATTCCGAAGGACGATTACATATTAAATCGTATATTGTATCACCACTTAACGCCTTCTTCAGCCCCTAAATATTTGGGCAGGATCGTTAAACTTAGATGAAGAATCGGTTGTATTTTCCACAAGGTCAAATCCTTTTCTCCCACGCAGCCCCTTTTTGAAATAAACACATAATTTAGTCTTAGTCATGGGACCCAATTGAGAGCAAGTCTTAGTAAGAGATTCCAACGAAGAACAAGGTCTTAGGAAGAGGACTTACTTCATAAACACTAGTTTAAGAGGAGAATGTAACTCTTAGTTAATCAACTATTGTATAGTTGACTTCTCAATAAAACTCAAAAAAAACTCAATAAATGTGTATAATAAAACTAATTAAGAATATTGCATTTAATGTCCAAAGATTTCTTAATCCCGGACACGACATATCTATTTCATTTTAAATATATTGCTTCATTCTATCATTAACTCAACCGATAATTTTTAATTAACTGACTTTTTAGAATTAAGCACATTTGTTTAAAATTTTTTTTATAAAGAATTACATAATAAAAATACACAGCAAGAAATTCCTATACAGTGGAACTTTGTTAAAGGAGTTTAATCCGTTCCAAAATTTCCGGATTTTTACTCGTATAGTGAAACACGTTTTCCTATATAAACCAATATAAATTCTGTTAATCCGTTCCATGCCGGAAAAAAAAGTATAACTTGGTTTCGATTTATCATGATTTTGCTATGGTTATTTTTATTCTATAGCTTTTTATTCGGAGAAATGCAAGTGTTATTAGATTTTGCACAAAAAAAAATCACAAATAACATGTCTGGAAAAAACAAAAGTTTGGAAATTTTGTGATCTCAAACAACACTAATGTCGTGTCCCCAATGATGGAATTCTGGACACAGTGGAACATCTTCTTCTGGTGTTGTCGTTGTGGCGTCAAAGTTGTAGGAATTAAATAGTTCAATTAGTTTAAAACAAGTTTATTATAATAATTGGTACTCTTGGGGTTCTTTCCAAGACAATGTAGATGCTTTAAAAGATTGACTAATTTAAAAATAAAACATTATATTTGTTGTTGTAAATCGTGTTGTTGTAAATTTATACTTTTCTTTATTATTATTACTTTAAGTCTTGTTTAAGTACACACTTTCAGACGAAAAAATTTTATTTAAAATTGCTTAATTTTATCTGTTCACTTAATTAATCATAACGCTTATGTAGCTTACATTATTTTTGTTGCGTTGCTTTTATTACCATACAACTAATTGTCACACAATTTATGTGTATTATTACGTACTTTTTTTTTGTCTATAAGTAAAAAGAAAAACCTTCAAATTTCGGTCAAACAACCCATTTGGAATTGCGGAAACCAAAATAACAATTTTTTTTGTTAGACCTTCTAAATTATAACTCATCGCGCACATAAATATTATTTCACTGTGTTACTAAAGAATTTGAATATAATGAATAAAAATATAATAATATTAAATTAATTAAGAAATTCCGTATTTCTTCTAAATAATAATAATAATACAGGATTTCTCTTAAAATTTCTTTTAATGACGTTAATTGAACGTGAATATTCGCCAATTTTTTTTTTTAAATATTCATAAAAATTTGTCGATATTTGTATATGTAAATAAGCAATAAATTTATTAACTATAAATATTTAAATGCAAACAACTTTTTTTAATTGATTTCGCGTTATAGAATTTTTTTTTAATTATCAAACTTTTTCTGAAAAATGAAACTACAATAATTATTTGTAATTTGTTTCATCAATTCGTAATTTTTATCAAATTGAAGATACAGAGGAGGACGAATATTAAAAACGACGAATGTCATTCTTATAAGAGTTATTGGAATATTGACTTTTCGGACGAATATCAAATGAAAATTTCAACAACAAAAGAACAGGTCGAATATCAAAAAAAAAGACAAAAATACTGAAGTTCCAATTCGTACTTTTGGAATATAAATAATTCATTGCAATTTTCAACAAATTTTGCTAATATTTTTTCATCAATTTGAAGAAGAAAAAAAACATAGTTTTTCCAACAATTATAATTGATATGAAATGCTTATAACTATTGACGTAAAAACAACTACAAACTTTGCTACACAAACCAAAGTGAATTACGTTTGTGTAGTGAAACAAATTAACATTGCTGAGTTTCCATTTTTCACATCAATAATATGATATAATTTCCATAATTAACAAGGGTTTCAAAATATTTTTTTTTTTGGAAAATCAATTACGAATTATTACATGTTTACGAATATTCACGTGTTTAATTGTAATTTGGCCCTTAAATAATTAATTTTCAACTTTTCTATCTGAAATATCTGCATTTCATTAACTAATTTAATTGGTTTAAGAAATCTAAATTGTTTATTTTTAATTTTTTCACAATCAATATTGTTTAATGCCAGAGCACCAATCATTGGTTGACGTAAAATGGTGTTAAGCGAGGAAAGTTCGATTTTTGTTGCATCTGCAATACATTTTTTTTGCGTCGTTATTTGCATGGTGTGTGCACGTCCCGTTTGGCCGAATATAAAACAAACCTGTTCGACTGTTGCGGACGCACAAATATTCCCGCCTTTGGTGCAAAAACTTCAAGAACGCGTCGAGACCAGAGACCAAAAGTGCATCAGAAACGTATACAAACCGTTTCCATTCTTGTTCGATCAGTTTTGTAACGGAGATTTAAGAAAGAAAACATACAAAAAAAATATGGCTTGTAAGTAAATTGTTGTCGAAACAATGCATTTCTTATCTTTTTTGTCTTTAAATTTACTTTTTCTGCTCATACAAATAAAGTAAATCTGCCTGTTTATTGCATGATTCTTTTATAACTCTATATAAGATAACATATGGTCATAATTGGATTAAAATAATCATCATAAAGTTTATACAAATTATTTGGAATTATTACATAATAATTAAGTATAATTCTCTAATAGTTAAAAGTATTAACAAATTGTTATTGAAAGTCATTTCATTAATTTAAATTGTGATAAAAAATAATCACAAAATTTGTTCCAAATCATTAAAACACTTTTTTTTTGTACGTGTTTATTCTTAAATTAAACTTAAATAGAAAATGTATTCAGAAAAAGTTCATTTTTTTCTACAAAATTCAAGTCAAATTATGATAAAAATAATTACAACATTTGTTCCAAATCATTAAAAAACTTTATTTTACGTTTTTTGTACGTGTCTATTCTTAAATTAAACTTAATTAGAAAATGTATTGAGAAAAAGTTCTTTTTTTTAGTTTTTCTACAAAATTCAAGTCAAATTATAATAAAAATAATCACAAAAATTTGTTTCAAATCATCAAAAACTATATTGCAAGTATTTCACTTTTCATAATACGTGTTTATTTGTAATTAAGTTGTAAATTCAATAGAAAATTTATGAAATTAAACTTAAATAGAAAATGTATTCAGAAAAAGTTTTTTTTTTTTGGTTTTTCTACAAAATTCAAGTCAAATTATGATAAAAATGATACCTAAAATTTGGTCCAAATCAAAAAAAACTTTATTCAAATTATTTTACTTTTCTTTATACGTGTTTATTTGTAATTAAGTTATAAAGTCAATACAAAATTTAAGAAATTCTTCAGTTAATCTTAAATAGAAAATGTATCAAAAAAAAGATATTTTTTTTAGTTTTTCTACAAAATTCAAGTGAAATTATCTATAATTATATATAAATATTAATCTTAAAAGAAAGAAATATAAATAAAGTTAATAATAAAAAATTAATTAATTATAGTGTATTATTGATTAGATTAGATATAATTAAATTAGACTTATTATGGAATTAAAAAATATATTAATAAATTGAAAAATAATTTCAACATGTACAAATAATGACTTATAAAGTAAACATTTTATAATCTACAGTTTATTGCACTATAGTTTTATGACTTTATATTACGCAACATGTGGTTATAATTGGATTAAAATAATCGCAATGATTAAAGTTGCAAAGAAAAAAAATTAACATAGAATTTTCATTTTGTTCATTATCAGTTATATAGATAATCAATTATATTTAGAAATTATAGAAAAAAATAAAGAACAATCTCAATAAGTTGATACAAATTGTTACGAAACTTAAAAAATAACTATTATTTTCAAAAAATATTTGTTTCGTAAACTTGATTCAAAATATTTTTTTTTTCTGCAAAATTATGTATAATTACCTATAATTATTTAATTCCATTGGATTAATTTAAAAAATCACTTTAATTATTTAATTCACAAAAAAATTTAGTAATTTTAAACATATTTTCATAAAATTATCTGCATAAACTGCATATTAAAGTTGCCAGAGAGATAAAAATTACAAATTTAAATAAACACGTTTCGCTTGTTGTTTTCTCAGACTGAAAAACCAACAAATCCTTGAATTTTTACGATACGGGAATGTAATATAAAAAAAAGGTCAAAAAATCATGTTATTTACTTCTTCGTACAAGCATTTCTTTAAGTGGAAAAAAACGGAGGTGAAGATGCTCTGCGACCTATTGAACTCGAATCGATATTTGTATCATTGTTGACCTTTCATTATCACAAACATACTTTCATTCCCGACATAAAAGTACTGTTTCATTAGTAAAAAAAATAAATCGCTGCATTTTATAAATCAAATATATTACTTTCACTTTTTGAAATCTCATATGTTATAACTTATTTTGTAACTGTAACAGATTGAGAATTGAATTGAATGATTTGTAATAATATTCATTTTGATACATTTCCATATGAATCAATCAAAATTTTTTGCTTTATACAAATTTGTGATTATTTGATATTATTATTTCATAAAGTAATGCACAATTATTTTCGACTTTTTTTTTTCCAAATATTTATATGTTTTGTACAAGTGAATGCAAATACCAATAATAACAAAATAAATATAGCAATACCTCGTTTAGTGCGGATTCACTACAGTACGGAACGAAAATTGCAAAACAAACTAAATTTTACTGGTGCAAAATTAGTCTACAAAATAATAGTTTTCTTTCTCTCTCTGAATACAGTCAAGCCTCTTATTGTATATCCGGTTTCAAACAGTGCGGGATATTATCGAAATCGCACTGTGCGAGGTATTTCTGCACTAGTAATAAAAAATATAGTTCAGTGTGTTAAGTGATACATGAATGATTGATTCTAACTTAATTAATGAAATTGATTCATAAACGGTGTGTTTAACAAGCAAAGGTTATTTCAGACAATTGTCCTTAATTACATAATGCTATATAAAGAAACTGTATATTGATTTATAACCAGCAATACTCATTTTACAACTACAATTATAGTTGATTTATTCATTTAATAACTTACATTAAATTAATTTAAAGAGAAATAAGTTTGTAGCACAAAATAAAATTAACAAAATGTAATTAAATCATTCTGACTTTTATACCCTTTTTTTGTAGCAAGAAACCGGGTTTTATGATTAGATTATTAATATTCACTGTCGACAAAGAAAAAGAACACTTTCATAATTTGCTTCTTTTTTTTGTTATAAAAGCAAATGATTAATATGACTAATTGAGAATTTTTGCTGAGTGAATGAGAGAGAGAGAGATTAATTAAAAAAAAATGTTTTTAACGGTTACGTGATTTTAGGCATTAACATAATTGATTTGGATGTTAATTCATTTTTTTTGTATAATTTTCCATAGATTTGCATATTTTGCCTCTTCAAATTTTAATACTTTGGTGTTTTCGTTTACTTGATTCAGTGAATGAAGTTGAAGACCAATGATATCATTTCTAGATTTATTTCACAACAATGATGTATTCAAAATCATGATTGTAAACGCACTTTTTAATGTCTTTTTTTGTAAGTTTGAATTGAAAATACACTAGTTTTTTCTTTTTTCTAGATGATCTGAAGTATAAAACTCCGTTGTTCTATTACACGGAAGAAGAACTTGCTAAAATTTTGGAAAGCCGAGGTAGGAAACCGGACGGACTAGCCGAAGATATCGAGATTATCAGGAAATGGCTTAAGACTCAGTCACATTTACCAATGCAACCAAGTAAGATTTTCTTTAGTAGTATAAATTAATTTTGAACCCAAATTTAAATCCTTATTTGCCACAATATTTCCTATTATTTAAGATCATAGCTTATTTTTATAAATCCTAACCTATAATATACCCTAATGCATACTAAAATATTTAAAAATATAACCAATCTTTTTACTTTAAGATTTTTATATTTATTGACAATTTTATAACCTAAAAACTATTATAAGTTACCTTAAGCAATCCTAACCTATAATATCGTATTCTTATTGGAAATACGATATGATAGGTTATGTTAAACTGAATCCTAATATTGTCTAATTTCTTGAATTCATAACCTAACCCAGTGGTTTCCAAACTTGATGTTACTATGCCTTCCTTTAAATTTTTTTAATCATTTGGCGCCTCCCCATCCTTCTCCATTTCATGAAATAGATAAATGTTTAGCAGGTAT
>NW_017097593.1:0-12735 GCF_001412225.1 Nicrophorus vespilloides
TATTCAAAGGTTACTCAAATGATTATATAATTATTCATAATTTTATTGAAATTAATCAAATTTAGTATGGAAATGCCATAATTATATAAAGAAAATAGGATTTAATCAAAGTTAATAAAAAGATTATATAATTATTGATTATTTCATTGATTTTAAACAAGTTTAGTAAAGAAATTCGATAATTGTGTAAAGAAAACAGAAATTAATCAAATCTAATCAAAAGATAATATAATTATTGATAATTTCATTGAAATTAATCATATTTAGTATGGAAATGCCATAATTATGTAAAGAAAACAGGACTTAATGAATTTTAATCTAAAAATTATTTCATTGATTTTAAACAAACTTAGTAAAGAAATTCGATAATTGTGTAAAGAAAACAGAAATTAAACACAGCTAATCTAAGAATTACTTAACTATTGATAGTTTCATTGAATGTAATCAAATTTAGTAACGAAATAAGTATATATAATGTATATACATTCAACTTATTGAAAAAAAAAGGAAAACTGTTTATATAGGAGGAATTGTGTTTTCTTAAGCGAATGATGAAGTGTACGCACATACGAGCGTTTTTAATATAAAGAAAAAAAAAAGCGTATAATAATAATAAAGGAAGGTTCTGGATGGGGGAAAAAGTTTTAAATAAAATTGTTTACCCTATTGATTTTCGCATTAAAAATGTAGCATGTGGAAATATTGCCGACGTTTTTGAGGCGGCTTGGGGGGAGGTGGGTGGTGGAGAATCAATAGGAAAGCATAAATCTTTTTAGCCAAAAAGAAGCTGGAGAAGAAAATGTATATATATATACGTGGAAGAGCAAAGTGAATGGACGAGTGGGAAGACAGAGGAGGAGAAGCAAAAAAAAAATGTATATAGAAAAAAAAAAGAGTAAAAAGTAAACGCGAATATATAAAATACGCGCACGGTCATATATTTTCCGCAAGGAATTCTTCACGGGACGTTTTTATCTTTCCTTTTTTTCTTTTTGTCGCTTCGTGCAATATCAATGAAATACTGTTATTTCATAAATAATGATTGTCGGAGTGAGGATTTACGTGCGACGCAAATATTTGACATTAATTATAACGTGCAAATAATTGACTTTGACGTTTAAGCTTTTGTAGCCGCTCGTACACTAATTACGTATTAATTATAAATTGCAATTTCGAATTCTACACTAATTAACATTGTTTCTTTGCTGTAAATGCACGCAATTCCTTTTCGATTCTAAATATCTATGACAAATGTTATTATCGGTTTATAATATTTAGGTAAAAACGCTTTTGAAATTAGTAATATTGTATTTTGATTTATCTGCATAATTTCATTGAAAAATTAGAAAACAAATCTGAAAAAAGTTGAGAATTTACAACCAATTTCACTTATTTCGTGAACATTTTCATTTATTGTATAACAAATAAAGTAAAATAGAAAAATTAATGATTAAAAGACAATTTTTATTGACATTTTGTCCTGCAACAAGATCAACGTTTTTCTGCTTAAGAAATTTGTATGTTTTTTTATTAACTACTCTTAGAAAAATCAAAGTTATAAAGAATTGATTTATTTTCTAATTAAAGAAAACAATAAAATAATCTTGTGTCTAATACTGGACTGTTTAAAACCGGACTAATCGGAGAAATAAATAAAATAGAAATAAATCTCACAAAAAAAACGAGAATTTTCAGCATTAATTTCTTCAGAATTTAAGAAATATTTATTCTCTAGAATATGAGAAATTACTCCATGTTATTCACAGAGTTCTAATTAAAGTTTCTTCATGAAATTTCGAACGACTTTCTTAAAGGAATGCAAATGAATCTTTGATAATTTCTTTCAATTTTTGGAAATAATTACGACCAAAAATCTCTCGATTTTTCTTTGTTTCATTTTCAGTTTAGTTTTCAATAATTAATTGTTTCGAATGTGGGAAAACTTTCAGTGAAAAATGAATTGTTACTAACGTGTAAAATACAGGTTTTCGCGCAGGTGTTCACGCAGATATTCAATGCAGGTGTGAACATAAGTGATCAATGCAGGTGTTCACGCAGATGTTCAATACAGGTGTTTAATGCAGGTGTTCACGCAAGTATTGAATACAGGTGTTCAATGCAGGTGTTCACGCAGATGTTCAATACAGGTGTTTAATGCAGGTGTTCAATGCAGGTATGAACATAAGTGATCAATGCAGGTGTTCACGCAACTATTGAATACAGGTGTTCAATGCAGGTGTTCAAGCAGATGTTCAATGCAAGTGTTCAAGCAAGTATTGAATACAGGTGTTCATGCAGGTGTTAACACAAGTGTTCAATGCAGGTGTTCACACAGGTGTTCAACACACTTTTCACGAACATTTTTTTTTTTACAAAAATGAAGTATTTTACAAAAATATAGAGTTTACTTTGTGGATTATTATAAAATGATGAGTTGATTTTTAATAAAATTCTCTACTTTTAACAAAACTGAAAAGTGAAATGTAAATCCAACAAAAAAAAGGACACGTTCGAGCTATTGTTGAACATGTTTTTACATTCAATTCGAAACATTGACGCAAATGTTATTTCATTCGATTTCAATAAAATGCATTGACGAATTTTACCTATAATTACCGAAAATTTTCCAGCAGAATCACAGCAGCATTTCACAAAGTTTAAATTTTATATTAAATTTCCATAATAAACCGGCTTTAATCATCGAATCGGCGCCAAATTTTAAATCACTAATTACGTCCGCATTAAACGTAGGATTATTGTTTGTTTGTTGTTTTTTTTTGTTTGTTTGGACCACATCATAAACTCTCAATGTTCAATGTGCGAAAAGCGTGTGTTTTTGTCACAAATTGGATTGGATTTCCGAAAATACATTCAATTATTCAGACTCGGTTTTCGATCGGCGCCGTGCATATTCTATATATCTATATCTATATATAATTTAAAGGTGGATTTCGAGAGCGATCTGAAAGGGAATTCATCGCTAATTCGCGTTTCAATTAGTTCCCCCCGATTGCTGCCGAAACGTCTGCGTGTTTTCGGCTAATTTCTTAACGAGAATCTGCTTTCAGATCCGTCTCCGCGCAAAATCGTCATGTAACTCAATTGCAGAAGATTCAGGTAACGCAATTATATAACAATACTAATAGTTTTATTGGCCTATACAATTACTCTGAAGTTTACAGTTTTCTGGAAAGAATTTGCAAATAATCAGACATTTTTGTATGTCTCCAAAGAACAAATTTATACGTTTCACAAGTGAACAAGACCAAACTTCCAAAGGCTTCTACATTTGTTACAGTAAATTAAGCAATTCTTAAAAATATAAATTGTTTATTAAGGCAAAAGGACAAAATGGAAAAAAATATCAAAAAAAAATACTAAAATGTAAATGTAATAATAATGCGTATTTTCGACTAATTTCTTAAGGAGAATCAACTTTCAGACCCGTCTCCGCGCAAAATCGTTATGTAACTCAATTTCAAGTACCGCAATTACATAACTATATTAATAGTTTTATTGGCCTATAAAATTACATAAGCAAAATAGATGTAAATATAAACATACAGTCAAACCTCGCTTAACGTTTCCACAGAAATATGCAATCAAATACTCAACTAAGAAAACGCGACAGAATCTTTTATTCTTTGATATAGACGTAAAACAAATGAATTTAAAAGTAAACCCTTAGATTCATCAATATTGGTAAATATGAATCATTCCACTATGAAAACTGCAGTGATAAAATTTGTGCGTGTGGATAGTTTTTTGTGTTTTCAAAAGAGCAAACTTTGAAAAATCATGGTTTTTTAGTAAATTGTAAGAATCTGTAACTATTCCTACACTGAAACAAAGAATCACTAATTTGTACATTGTATTGCGGCTAAAGGACAGTAACAAATCATGAAATTGTTGTTAACTTCGACAGATTACTTCGAGTCAAATCATCAATCAAACCTCGGTTAACGTTACCACAGAAATATGCCATCAAATGCACAACGTCCAAAACCCGATAGAATCTTTTATTCTTTGATATAGACGTAAAACAAATGAATTTAAAAGTAAACCCTTAGATTTATCAATATTGGTAAAAATTAATAATTCCAATATGAAAACTGCAGTGATAAAATTTGTGCGAGCAAACTTTGAAAAATCATAATTGTTTTAGTAAATTGTAAGAATCTGTAACTATTCCTACACTGAAACAAAGAATCACTAATTTGTACATTGTATTGCGGCTAAATGACAGTAACAAACCATCAAATATTTGTTACATTTTTTTACACAATTTGTTTCTAAATCGCCACAAAAATCGACCAAAATTATACGAGTTCAATTAGAAAAGGAAATTTCGAAAATCTACAATTATTTTTGTGTTTTCAAAAGAGCAAACTTTGAAATATCATGGTTTTTTAGTAAATTGTAAGAATCTATAACTATTCTTACACTGAAACAAAGAATCACTAATTTGTACATTGTATTGCGGCTAAAGGACAGTAACAAATCATGAAATTGTTGTTAACTTCGACAGATTACTTCGAGTCAAATCATTAATCAAACGGTTAACGGTTAACGTTACCACAGAATGAATCAATTATGCATACAACTTAAAAATACCTGACAAAATCTTTTATACTTTGATATAGACGTAAAACAAATGAATTTAAAAGTTAATCCTTAGATTCGTCAATATTGGTAAATATTAATAATTCCAATATGAAAACTGCAGTGATAAAATTTGTGCGAGCAAACTTTGAAAGATCATTATTGTTTTAGTAAATTGTAAGAATCTGTAACTATTCCTACACTGAAACATAGAATCACTAATTTGTACATTGTATTGCGGCAAAAGGACAGTAACAAATCATCAAATATTTGTTACATTTTTTTACACAATTTGTTTCTAAATCGCCACAAAAATCGACCAAAATTATACGAGTTCAATTAGAAAAGGAAATTTCGAAAATCTACAATTATTTTTGTGTTTTCAAAAGAGCAAACTTTGAAAATCATTGTTTTTTAGTAAATTGTAAGAATCAGTAACTATTCTTACACTGAAACAAAGAATAACTAATTTGTACATTGTATTGCGGCTAAAGGACAGTAACAAATCATGAAATTGTTGTTAACTTCGAATCAAATCATTAATCAAACTTCGGTTAACGTTATCACAGAAAGAATCCATTATGCATACAACTTAAAAATACCTGACAAAATCTTTTATACTTTGATATAGATGTAAAACAAATGAATTTAAAAGTTAAACCTTAGATTCGTTAATATTAGTATAAAATTAATAATTTCACCACGAGAACTGCAGTGATAAAATTTATGTGTGTGTTGATATTTCAACAGAAAGGAAGAAATTGTTCTTAATCTTAATCGAGTTTTACAAAACACAGTGTGAATGTAGACTCGACAATTGAAATTTAAATTGTGTATCTTAAAATTTTGACTAAAATTTGGACAAACATGATTCAACAGAGAAAGAATGAGTAGATGAATCTTAAACTTAAGGTAATTTCTTATTACAATCTTTAAACAAATTTCATAAATTGAAGTGAGTATAGATTTATTTGCACAAATAAAATAAATTTATCATTGAGATTTTTTTTTATATCTGTATGAACGTTTTTAGTGTTTGCTTTTTGTTTTTGTTTTTTCGAAATAAATTTTGCACAAATTGCAAAATATAGGCAAATATTGATATTGCCATACAAATAATTTAAAACCAAGCGAATTCAGCAATTTCGTGTGGAAATAATGGAAACAATTCGTGAACAAGTTTTGTTAAAATTAATTGGAAATTTCAACAATATGGAAAATATTTCGTTTGTAAATGTTACAAATGAATAGTTAATTTACAAAATGCTGTAAATTCTTAAATTATCTCCAAACAATATAAAAATATAACAGTAAATTAAGCATTTCTTTAAAATCTGAGGTGATATTCAATCTAATTATAAAAATGGAAACATTTCAAAAGATTTTGATCAGTATCAACATAAAAAGAAAATTACAAAATTCTGTAAATTCTTAAATTATCTATACAGTGAAATATTCTATTTAACAATTCAAATGATTAAAAACTTTCCACTCTGAAAGTTTAGAGCTTTCCGGAAGGAATTTGCAAAAAATCAGAGCAAAGAACAAATGTATACGTAGCATAAATGAAATAGAAAAAATATAACAAAAAAAACTTAAATAAGAAAGAAATAGAAAATTACAAAATTCTGTAAATTCTTAAATTAAATTATATTTGAAGAAAATATAGAAAAAATTCAAAAATATGTCACACAAATTTGATACTGAAATGCAAATGTGTAAATTTGTTGTTATTATAAGAGCAAAATTTTAAAGAATAGATTTTCAAATTGATGAAATGTTGTAAATATTTCAGTAAACAAGTACACATTCTTAAAAAGAAAACTTTCGAACTTGTTGCAATATCATTTTGTATATTTTATTGCGGCTAAAAGACAATAACAAATCATCAAATTTTTGTTACCTTTTTTTACATAATTTGTCTCTAAATCACCACAAAAGTCGACCAGAATTAGACGAGTTTAATTAGAAAAGGAAAATCTACCATTATTTTTGTGTTTTCAAAAGAGAAAGAATGAGTAGATGAATCTTAAACTTAAGGTAATTTCTTATTACAATCTTTAAACAAATTTAAAAATTGAAGTGAGTATAGATTTATTTGCACAAATAAAATAAATTTATCATTGAGATTTTTTTTTATATCTGTATGAACGTTTTTAGTGTTTGCTTTTTGTTTTTGTTTTTTCGAAATAAATTTTGCACAAATTGCAAAATATAGGCAAATATTGATATTGCCATACAAATAATTTAAAACCAAGCGAATTCAGCAATTTCGTGTGGAAATAATGGAAACAATTCGTGAACAAGTTTTGTTAAAATTAATTGGAAATTTCAACAATATGGAAAATATTTCGTTTGTAAATGTTACAAATGAATAGTTAATTTACAAAATGCTGTAAATTCTTAAATTATCTCCAAACAATATAAAAATATAACAGTAAATTAAGCATTTCTTTAAAATCTGAGGTGATATTCAATCTAATGATAAAAATGGAAACATTTCAAAAGATTTTCATACTGATTTTCTTAACATATAAATAGAAAATTACAAAATTCTGTAAATTTCAAAAAATCAGAGCAAAGAACAAATGTATACGTAGCATAAATGAAATAGAAAAAATATAACAAAAAAATCTTAAATAAAAAACAAATAGAAAATTACAAAATTCTGTAAATTCTTAAATTAAATTATATTTGAAGAAAATATAAAAGAAATTCAAAAATCACATACAAGTATCACAAAAATTTGATACTGAAATGTAAATCTGTAAATTTGTTGTTATTATAAGAGCAAAATTTTAAAGAATAGATTTTCAAATTGATGAAATGTTGTAAATATTTCATGTAAACAAGTACACATTCTTAAAAAAATACGTTTGAACTTGTTAGAAAATCATTTTTCTGAAATTGTGTATATTTTATTGCGGCTAAAAGATAGTAACAAATCATCAAATTTGTTAAACCTTTTTTTTATACAAATAATTTAAAACCAAGCGAATTCAGCAATTTCGAGTGGAAATATTGTTAATGGAAACAATAAAAGGAATCGTTTTAATCATATAACAAATAGAAATGCTTGTTAGCAAGATAATAGCAAACAAATCGCAAGTGTTGTTCAAATTAATTGGAAATTTCATAAGTATGGAAAATATTTCGTTACATTTAGTAACAAATAAATACTGAATATATTCTTGTATTCAACCAATTGAAATCATTAAAAACTTTAGACTCTGAAGTTTAGAGCTGGAAAAAATTTGCAAAAAAAAGCAGAGCAAAGAATTCATGTTCATAATTGAACAAAACCAAATTTTCAAAGGCTTTTATGATTGTAACAGTAAATCAAGCAATTCTTGAAAATCTCAATTGCTTGTTAAGTCAACAGGAAAAATTGGCAACAATAAATAGAAAATTACAAAATTCTGTAAATTCTTAAATTATCTCAAAAAAATACCAAAATATTTTGTAAGGATACTTCAGATTGAAGAATTGAAACAAAGCAATTGAATATACTTTTATGTTCAACCAATTTAAATCATTAAAAACTTTAGACTCTGAAGTTAAGAGCTTTCTGGAAAGATTTTGCAAAAAATCAGAGCAAAGAACAAAATTATACGTTTCATAAGTGAAAATGACTAAAATTTTCAAAGGCTTCTACAATTGTAAAAGTAAATCAAGCAATTCTTGAAAATCTCAATTGCCTGTTAAGTCAACAGGAGAAAATGGAAAAAATTTAAAAAAAAATAAAATAATATGATATAAATAAATATAAAATTACAAAATTCTGTGAATTGAAAATTGTGTTTTCATAAGAGCAAAATTTTAAAGACAAGAATTTCAGTAAATTTATAAAATGATGGAAATATTACATGTAGACAAGTACAAATTCTTAAAAAATACTTTTGAACTTGTTACAATATCATTTCTATGAAATTGTGTATATTTTATTGCGGCTAAAAGACAATAACAAATCATCAAATTTTTGTTACCTTTTATATACACAATTTGTCTCTAAATCACCACAAAAGTGGACCAGAATAAGACAAGTTCAATTAGAAAAGAAAATTTCGAAAATCTACCATTATTTTTGTGTTTTCAAAAGAGAAAACTTTGAAAAATCATGGTTTTTTAATATATTATAAGAATATGTAACTATTCCCACACTGAAACATATAAACACTAATTTCTACATTGTATTGCGACTAAAAGACAATAACAAATCATCAAATTTTTGTTACCTTTTATATACACAATTTGTCTCTAAATCACCACAAAAGTGGACCAGAATAAGACAAGTTCAATTAGAAAAGAAAATTTCGAAAATCTCCCAGTATTTTTGTGTTTACAAAAGAGCAAACTTTGAAAAAATCAGTAAATTGTAAGAATCTATAACTATTCTTACACTGAAACAAAGAAAAAATTGTTTCTAATTTTAATAAATCTGCACAAACACTATAAAAATCCACCACAATCAGACAATTCTAATCGTTTAAACAAAATCTTTGTATATTTTTGCATCTTGTTCTTAAAACAAAACATGAAAACTCAAATAAACCCCACCAAAAATAGCATGAAAAATTTGGCAATATTATTGTAAAATCATCCAATACTATTGCAATTAAATTAAACCGAAGCACATAAATAACACGTAAAAACTATAAATATAATTGTTTCAATTGAATTTTAATAAACTTTGTAAGACGCAAGGATCTGCAAATTTTCTTACGCACAAACAGAGAATCATCAAAAAAGTTTAAGTATAAAAATGGGCATTAACATAAGAATGGATAATATAGAAATCAACTATTATTTTTCTGTTTTTATAAGAGCAAAATTTTAAAGAATAGACTTTTTCAGTTAATTGAAAAAAGTACAAATTCTTAAAAAGAAAACTTTTCAACATGTTACAATATCATTTTGTATATTTTATTGCGGCTAAAAGACAATAACAAATCATCAAATTTTTGTTACCTTTTATATACAAAATTTGTCTCTAAATCGCCACAAAAGTCGACCAGAATTAGACGAGTTCAATTAGAAAATAAAATTTCGAAAATCTACCATTATTTTTGTGTTTTCAAAAGATCAAACTTTGAAAAATCGTTTTTTAGAAAGAATCTGCAAATATTCTTACACAGAAACAACGAATTATTTATACAAATTTTAATAAATCTGCAAAAATCGTCACAAAAATCCACCATAATCAGACAATGCTAATCGTTAAGGACCTTACATATTTCTAGAATATTTTTGTTATTAAATTTTGAAAAAAAATCTTTGTATATTTTTGCATCTTGTTCTTAAAACAAAACATGAAAACTCAAATAAACCCCATCAAAAATAGCAACAAAAATTTGGAAATATTTTTGTGTCTAAACACGAGTAAAATCATCCAATACTATTGCAATTAAATTAAACCGAAGCACATAAATAACGCAAGGATCTGCAAGGATTTTCTTACGCACAAACAGAGAATCATCAAAAAAGTTTCAATATAAAAATGGACATTAAAATAATATCAACTATTATTTTTCAGTTTTAATAAGAGCAAAATTTTAAAGAATAGACTTTTTCAGTGAATTGAAAAAAGTACAGATTCTTAAAACGAAAACTTTTCAACTTAATACAATATCATTTTGTATATTTTATTGCGGCTAAAAGACAGTAACAAATCATCAAATTTTTGTTACCTTTTTTTACAATTTGTTTCCAAATCAAATAATTTTATATTAAGAAATCGCAACAGAATTAGCGATTACAAAACTTAACGTTATAGAATTTAGATATGATTATGTAACGTTATTGATCTAAAAAATATGGAAAGACGAACAAACTCATGATTTAGTTGATGTGATCCGAAGATTCGTATCCTCTGTGTTTATATGTCAAGTTTCTTGGGACAAAAACGCCGATGACGGACTGAATGTTATCCGATTATGTAAGCCAACAAGAAGATTAATTAAACGTCCCTCGACTTTGCTCGATCACATTCACTACGTTTTGAGTGAATTTCCAGAGACAAGCATAACAAAATCAATTTATTAAAGATTTCTTTAAATATTCTACTCAAGAAGTTAAATTATTTTGTTGTTGTTGTTAAAATAAATGTTGTTTTCTTGCTGAAACTGAAACGATATCCGAATTCAGTTTGCTTTTCTTCGATCTGCATTTGCAGTAAGTGAAATGAAATGTGTATGTTTTTTATTTTCTTGTGTGATTGCAGATACTCTTTGGTCGTGTACTGTCCCATGGATTTCTCGAAATTCCCCTTTGATCACCAGAAATGCGCTCTGTCGATATCCAGCTGTACGTTGTTAACCTTTCTTTCACTCAAACATTTTTTACCAAACATCACGAGATTTCAATACAATTTTTACTGAAGAACATAACATTTTATGTAACTTCTTTATAATTTTTAGTTGCGTGGAAGGAAAACGACTTGATTTTAGCTTGGAATTACGAAGATCCTGTTCATTTTACCGAACGTGTCGACTCGATGCTGCCGTTTTTCAAGTTGCGAAATTACAACACGACTGCCGGTGATAAGGAAACGCAAACTGGTGAGTTTCAATCCATATATTTAATACACTCATTGATTACTGAAGAATCACAGAACAAATTTCACATGCAACACCATAAACTATAAAACATTAGATGAGATTCATCTTAATTTTACTCTTAGTAGAAATGTCATAATACAAATAGAGATATTAAGAAAATTTCAAAGAATATACAAAATTTCACAAATTAGACTCGTCTTATAAATTCATAAACATTGAACTTTTTGAAGATTAAGATTCAAATTAAGATTAAGTAGAGTTTAAATTTGTTGGCAAATTCTTCAAAACATTCGTCTATTTCGAACAGCCTACACTTATTGAGTATGGATTGACAATTTTGTTAAATAATCAATAGTAATTGACAAAAGAAAGGAAAAGATTGAATTGCAAACAATTTGTAGATAGAATCATAACAAATCCAGATTCTCAACTCATATAATTTAACATAAATCCATTTTCCCTATTAGATTTTTGTTGAATAAATTTGGTAATGAAGTCACAGAACAAATTTCACATACAATTTATTGCATCACGTGTGTGCAATCAGCGAACAATACTCGAAGAGATATATCTAATTATTACTCTTAGTGGATATAACTCTTCAATCGTTAAATTGATGATATAAATACGAAAATAAAAGTACAACGAATGTAATAATACAAATAGAGATATTAAGAAAATCTCAAAGAATATACAATATTTCACAAATTAGACTCGTCTTATAAATTCATAAACATTGAACTTTTCGAAGATTAAGATTAAAATTAAGATTAAGTAGAGATTAAATTTGTTGGCAAATTCTTCAAAATATTTGTCTATTTCGAATAGCTTACACTTATTGAGTATGGATTGACAAATTTGTTAAATAATCAATAGTAATTGACAAAAGAAAGTAAAAGATTGAATTGCATAAAATTTGTAGATAGAATCATAACAAATCTAGATTCTCGACTCATATAAGTTTACAGACATCTCGACAATATAAGTTTTCTCCATTAGATTTTTGTTCAAGAAATTTCGTAATGAAAAAATAGAAAAAGAATATGTTTGACGATTTGTGAAGATTTACAGAACAAATTTCACATCCAATTTATTGCAACACATGCAAGCACAATCGAGTTCTCTCCTCGCAATTATAGTGTGGATGTATAAAAAAATTGTAAATTGTCGAAGAGAATCGAAAATTACTCGTAGTGGAAATCACTCTTCAATCGT
The DNA here is from genome assembly GCF_001412225.1 of Nicrophorus vespilloides. Taxonomy (NCBI): domain Eukaryota; kingdom Metazoa; phylum Arthropoda; class Insecta; order Coleoptera; family Silphidae; genus Nicrophorus; species Nicrophorus vespilloides. Next base: position 12,375 of record NW_017097593.1, read on the forward strand.
TAAATTGATGATACAAACACAAAACTTAAGTACAACGAATGTAATATTACCAAGAGAGATATTAAGAAAATCTCAAAGAATATACAAAATTTCACAGATTAGTCTCGACTTATATTTGTATATATTCATAAACAATGAACATATCAACGATTAAAATTAAGTAGAATTTAAATTTCTTGCCAAATTCTTCAAAACATTCGTCTATTTCGAACAGCTTACACTTATTGAGTATGGGTTGACAAATTTGTTAAATAATCAATAGTAATTGACAAAAGAAAGTAAAAGATTGAATTGCATACAATTTGTAGACAGAATCATAACAAATCTAGATTCTCGACTCATATAAGTTTACAGACATCTA
>NW_017097594.1:0-63201 GCF_001412225.1 Nicrophorus vespilloides
GCGGAGCATATTTATGTAGTCTGGCAAAAATCGAACGGCTTTTTTCCGTCCACCTTTTGTTTCTCGATTTTTGTTTTTGTTTCCTCAACTGTTATTTTCGTTCATTTTCTACGCAATCGAAATGTTTCGATTTAAATATCATCGGGAATTGCCATTAAATCAGGATTTTCTTTGTTTATATTGATTTGTTGTTGTTTTTTTTGTGTGTGTGGATGAAAGGCTTAAAAAGCTTGTTCTGCATCTTTCATTAGTTGGTTAAAAGTTTTCTGGGTACTGTCAACTCCCGGCCCGTTTTCCGGTCGCACAGTTACCTCATCCCACGTCCCTAATGAGAGCTATTATGCCGACGAGAAAGCACTAAAACCGTGCCTTTTGTGCTAGGCCGCAAATTTTCACTCCAAAACTTTAAACAATACGTTAAAGCAAAAGTTATGATTCGATTATAAAATTTTCAGAGAGCGTCGGATGCACACACATGTACGAAGGAGATGCCGATTAGCGATCAAGGCACGAACCCCATTCCCGCTCCGGATTTGCACATAAATTTTTAATTAGTATACCGGGTGAGACATTTATCCTTAAATTAATATAAGCCACGCTCAGAATTCCGCACGATCCGTTCGTTGGTTGTCTCGTCTTTCGATGGATAATATGGATATAATACAATGAAGCACCACTTGCGAAAGAGAAACGCAACGCAACGGCCTCCACGATTGGAAACCTTCGTACGCCTTTTGTTAACCCTTACGTCAACGACCCAGCACCCGCTTCAACTCATCCAATATTTCAGAACCCAATTCAATTATTTCACAATTTAAACAATACTTTTCAATTACTAGTAAAATTTAAAAAATAATTATTGTCAAACTTAATTATTAAGCAAATTTTATTTATATAGTTTTTAATTAATTATTTGTAATTTTCTTTACAAACGTAACAATACAATAAAAATTGTCTTGAAAGCAAAACCATTAAATTTTCCTGAAATGACAATGGAGAGTACATTAAAAAATAAATAAAAGAGAAGCGAGGTTGTAAATTCACGTTCCGATCGGTTTCATTCAATAATTCCCATTGAGCGACTGCACCATAAACTGATTAATCGATGCGTTTACTTTTTTTTGCGCGTTGTTTCGCATTTGTTAACACCTTCCTTGTTGTTTTTCGTCTTAGTCTTCTTCTTTCTTCAACATCTTTTCTTTGCTCCTTTTGTTTCGTGTCGCCTCCTGCTTCGTCCTTCTCCTCCTATTGCGTGCGACTGACGAAAAAGATGCCGCTCCGACGGACGACAATTTTTTGCGCTTTGTTTACATAAATTCCGGTTCTCACACACACACACATACACTCTAGAAACAAAGATGATCGCATCGAAACCGCAACGATTCCAACAGAGAAAACCTACAGTTTCCATCATTTGTTCCTGTTTTTGTTTTTTGTTTGATACTTCATTGTTTATATGCATTCCGTTAACACCGTAAATTATTCCGCGGACGTAAATAGCCCACTCGTAAAAATCCTCGATTTCGTTACGCAACAATCATATATTATTTCTTTATTACAATAATAAAAAGAAAAACGTGAAAACAAAATTAATTTTGATTGTTTCATTTAAATTATTCATTTCTATGTCGTTCTAATTAAATGCATTATTTTTTAATGCCTGTATCTAAATGATGCTGGTAGGTTTTTGAATGTTCCAAATGTTTATGAAGGTAAAACTAAATTGAAGCTTGTTGGAAGATTGCGTGAAGGTTTATATGTTTTTTTTTGTTGTTGTGGAGAGTCATAAAGGAAAGAGAAAAATAAATCGTGTAAGAAGAATGGTTGATTATATTGATGTGGTGTTGTGGATCACATTATCGAATAACGTGTGTTTCCTTATGGGCCGAAACGGTGAACCTGATCTTGAACTTGAACTTCGGGTCGGCATTATAAGCGTATTAAGATATATTTATGATCCGAACGAATCGGAATCGAAGAAGAATGGCGTTCGCCTCGCAAGTACGTCGCAATTGAGATGTCGGACGTTAAGTGGAAACAATTTCGAAGCGTTTATTTTTGTTGACACGGAGTTTACAAAACGCTCCCCCATCCATCCACGAACCTATCCATCCTATCGTATCTATCCTCGGACCGCTGCACCGGATACCGATTTTTTCACCGCATATATTTGCATTGTTTTAATAAATAAACGCAAACGGCAAACTTCCTTGCTCGGCCGTTATTATCATTTGCATCACTGGAAAGCGTTTCGCTTAGAACGGAACAAACCAATGATGGTATAATCAAAGCATTTCCTTATCCTTTTGTTTTTTTATTATTATTGTTGTTGTTGTTGTTGTTTTCGTTACACTCACCCTGTATATGCTGTATGGTAACAGTAATGGCCGAGGCTGTGTGCATTTCCCAAATCCGAATCGCACGTACCGCGGATACCTCGCTGTTTGTTGTCTGGTCCTTATCACCCACGAATTCCTTTCGGACTGCATGATTGCAGTTCCACATAAAATAATTCCCGCGGAATACTGCAAAAAACGTCCTTCCAAAAACATCGGCCACTCGTATCTCAACCTCCGACTTAACATTTAATGTTCTCCAGTTCGGTATTTCCATATTACGTTTACCTTGCCGCATTGCAACATTTCTTTAAGAATACACAGCATTAAACTTAAAGCAACTAAACTTAACAATTGCAATCAGATTTTATTTAAACCTAAATAAAATACTCAAAAATTAGTTAATTCTAATTCTCTTTTAATATATTTTATTTTTATAAATATATATATAAAAACCCTGTTAATTAACAATACAGTAGTAATTAAAAACGAACGGTATTTCTGTATTAATTGCTGGAAAATTGTCATACGTAATAAAACATTCTAATATCTTTTAATGCGTTATTATATAATGCGATATAAACACCTTCGAGTATGTGATGGGATAGGATGAGATGAGTGATTGCAAAACTTTCCGGTTGGCAACGTCGATTAAAGTCCGGCAATGTCCGACGCAAAAAAAATAAATTTATATCTCAAGTAAATTCCATACACTAATTCGCTTTGCGCTTTGATACGTGGAAGATCAAAATAGAGAGGTTATGTAGCAAATTTCAACCCGGGGCTAGGCGTTAACTCGAAGATGGAAATACCTATGCATACCCAGCATGTCGACCCTTCATCCACATTCTCAGCTTGCAGCCCTCTAGTAAGGTATGCATCGGTGGCCAACGTATGCAATTTTCATTCATAAACTTAATTAAATAAAACTTACAATTATTATTAAATTTTCGTATTTTAATTATAATTTTAATTAAAATTTCTGTAAAAAAAAACAAAGAATTTAAATAGAAAGGATTTCAATGAAACTATAATAAAATAAGTAGTCAAAACATGGAAATAATTTATACATTTCTTTTGCTGTTTCTTGTCGATTTTTTGAATGTATTTTTTTTTATCTTATCGTCTAGTCCGGAGACGGAATTTTCTACACGTATTTTTACTACGTTTCATTCATGTTTACGAGTATTTTGCAGACGTCTACGTTTTTTTGCCACATTCCTTTACACACGTATTTTTTCTATCAAATTTACTTTTACTTTCTACTTTATAAATTCATTCATGATTTACTTGCACGTTGGTTGCATATCTTACATTTTTAAAGGAATGTATTTTTTTTTTTTTAATATTTTTTGATAGAGTAAATTCTAATAAGATTGATGTCCTAATAGTACTGCAACGTGTGTTACTTGCTTCGTGTGCATAAATTCCAAAATAAATTAGTTGACGATAGATGAATCGATGGTTATACAACGTGTGAAAGTACTAGAGGTATAATCATGTGCTTTTCTCGTGGTTGGTACTTGCAATTGATGAATAGTACCTAGGAGTACGAGATGATTTCTAATAAGATGTATATACGCCATGAATCGATTGTTATATTATATAGTAGGGTAGAGTGTATATCCCGTTGCTTAGTATTTATCATTGATGAATTACACCTAGGTTAATATGTTAAAGTTCATTCTTTTTTTTTTTCAAATTAGTATTATGAATTTGTATATTGTAAAAATATATTATGTAATAGTTGTGTTGTTTTACTTGTTGGTAATTATTATTGATGAATGACACCTGAGGTTAATATGTTAAAGTTGTTGCAGATGTATCTATCAAATTACTTATTAATGTATTTCTGACATGTACTTTTTGCATGAATAAATTAGTGTATAGGAGTCGAGGAGATGGTAAGAATAAAAAAAATATATAAATGCGCAGGGGGAGATTCAGATAGGCAGTTTCATAAAATTGAAATGGTATAATTGTTGTTGTTGTTGTGAAGGTATACGTATGCACGTTGATGCATGGGGTGAATATGTAAGGATGCGAATCCGCCCCCAGTAAGATAGATGGCCTGGCGCGATGCGAGCGTCCCAGGGACGGCTGTTGTCGATTCTGGATATGCTCTGGGGCTAATTAATGGTGGTTATTATCGAGATATTTGGCATAAGCTGTACCGTCCACCATAAACCAGTACGCATTCTGATCGGGCGAGCGATTGCGGCCGCAGACATGATCGTATGTTTTATTGGAGAAATCCGAATGAAAGTGCACATCGCATGCTGGCTGGCTTTGCCATGGATGGCCATGGGTCCTAAGGTAGGTACGTACGTATGGAAGGCATGGACGACGGAGAGCGCAGCATAAGTCTCGCACCGGTAAAAGGTACCACTCGAAAGGTACCACTTCGGCCGCATTCTACCATTTCTACCTGCAGGCTCGGCCATCACCTGCCTCAGCCTCTACCTCTACTTCTACCTTTGCTTTGCTTTGCCTTGCCTTGCCTTTGCTTTACCTTGCTTTGCCTGGTGGCTTTTGGTACAACGAGAACCGTCGGCCGAATACGAATACGAATGCGAACCGGCGCGCACCAAAGAGGAGCGGGGAAAAAAAGATCCTCTGGCGCTCAAGCCTGGCGCACCACACGGGGCTCAGAACGCATTCGACGCCGGCATCGAGTGCTCATCGCACGCTCAGTCTTCGCCAAAGCTCCGTCTGGAAAAGCACGCCGCGTCGCGCCGCCGTTCCTCCACATCATAACATCCTTCGTCAACAATGACAGCCTCTTCTTCGTCGACTCCGCGTATCATCCGGCTCTAAGCCATCATCGGTCTCTTCAAAGTACCGTCGTTGCCGTCGTCACCTTTAAGGACCACCATCACCTCTTCGAATCTTAAGGACTATTTCGAACTCATCTCCCCCTCGTGATCCTCCAGGACAAGTGTCGTCCGCGTGTGTCGTACTGTAACAGTACCATCAAAACCCGAGAGTACCCTGTGAAATGTTATTTACCATGGCCGTGCTAATCAAAAGGTGCGGGATTATTTTGCCCGGATTCAAAGCCACTTCCTCCTGTTTGACCGTCGTCCTCCTCATCTGTTTGGAAACCGTGCTCCTGTGCACCGAGTCCACCTGCTCCAAATCGTTCCACGTCCACTGGAATACCACCAACAGCATGTAAGTCTACCAATCAACTATAACATCTCTACGATATTTACACCACCCCGAGACCACTGGATTTAGAAATTGCACATCAAATTTTACAATCCTTTTATTTTTAATTGTTTCTCCAAAGAGACAAAACCAAAATGCCCGAACCATTAGAAAAGTTGCGATTACTTTAATTACTTGGGACATACAACTTAATTAAATTAACTCAAAAATATCGAATTCACACCAAAAAGTGAAAAAAATAATAATTAACAGAAGGCGTAGGTAGGAACCAAAGAAGAACTTTAAAACAAAAATTTTACAAGTGATTATAAGACATGATAGCAAATATAATTGTAATAAATACATTATGAGAATACTAGAAAAAAATATACTTGTTGTCCTTGCCAGCTTCGTTCACTTCCTTCTGAATCTAAAATATTTATTTTTTCTTACGAATGTTTCACATCTAATTTAGATAAGGCGAAACTGAGTAAAGAAGTTCTGAGGCATTAGCGTATTCACTTATGCGACGGCTGAGGATACGAGCTTGTAGTTTTATCGTGGCATAACTTAGCAGACCGTCGAAATGTCTCTAGAAATATTTTATTTATTCTCCTTCCAATGAGATTCGCAGATACAAATAAAATGGACATTATTAATTCCACGGCAATAAAGCGTGTAATTGCTATGAAACTGAAAAAGGAAAAGCAAATTACCACATTCTAAATCTTAAGAAAAATTATCAGAAATACTCAAGAATTTATATCATTAAAATATCTATCACATTTAAAATAAATGAAATTGAGTTATTGATGATAATTCGTCTAAGAAAATTAAATAATTTTTTGAACTAATAACATTAAAAGTATTCAAAGCAAAATTATTCATTTTTATATGTTAACACAAGTTTAAAAGCAATAAATTAACATAGCGATTTATACATAAAATCTTCAAAAAGAAGAATAAATTTCGTATGTTTTTTTTGTCTATAATTATGTATGTAATTTTATTATTGTTATATTAAATTAGTTCATTCGTTATTGTTTTCATCCGAATTGCAAATTCGCATTTATATAGATATAATAAAAAAATATATATATATGAATGTAACTGAATTTGATAGTGTTACATATTTCCACAATATTTATATTAACAACAAAAACATTATAAATAAAACAACGGATAAATGAATCTACCAATTCGTTATTGTGTTTCCCACTCAACAATACGTGGCCAAAATTCCATTTCCACATGAAAAATAATTTGTTTTTAATGGAATGTACGAAAAAAACAAACAGGCCGCATTCAAAAGCCCAACAAATGTATCACATAACGGTCAGTTTATTATAAACATTTATATGGTGAATCATTTATTTTCATTATATAAATGTATATATAAATCAATTTTGAAATTCATTAAATCGTCCAATCAATTGATTATATAACATTAGTGAATTTACATATAAAATTATTATAAATAAAATAAAAGTTTTTAATTATAAATTTTTGCTCAAAATAAATCAATTAGTTAATTATAATTATTAAATTTTTCTATTCAATTCGTCTATGGTAATTTCTTAAAAAATGATGGATATAATCAAAATGTAGAAATATATTTCCTAATTTTATGTGTAATAAATTGGAAATGTTCAATGCGTAAATCGATAACTTTCTAATACTGTTATTTTTCCAATGTCTCATCTTTTTAATGCACTTCATTTCTGGATGAGCGAAAAACCATTTCATTCGATTGGCATTCATTTCGTTATGAGCTCATTGATATATTAACTTGTTTAATGCGCTTATTAAATATTCTAATGATTCGATAATGCAATAAATCACTCAAGGACGGAATAACTAAGTGTGAATTTTTACATTTCACGCGAGAACTTCCACAGTCATCGTCAATGATTAATGCTCTACGCACAGCATTAACACCAAATTTCTTGTTTTTTTGTTGTTGTTGTTGTTGTTTCATCTTCTTCTCTCATTCGCCTACACATTTCATTTCACTTGTATAATTGCTGTGTTTCATCTACAATATTATTACAAAGAGATTACAGAAAATTACATCACATAAAAATATTGTTGTTAATAAACAAAGCAATTCCTCTATTAGTAGTACTCAATTGAAGTCAATAATTGATTTACATTTTTTTTGCGGCGATCCGTCGGGAAAGTTGCAATTATAAAGAAAAATACTTTTGCATTGTAATTTCCATGTAAATCAGACTAATTTAATTAATCTGTCAGTAAATATGATTAGCTTTTATTTTCTTTTATGAAACGAAATGTAGCATATTTTTAAAATTTCATTTAACCAACAAAAATGCAATTTATAAAATACTTGGCCGTTTTAAATAATTTTTCGTTTTATAAATTTATCGAACTAAAAAAAAAATGATTTGAACTAATTTTGTTTAGGAAAGTAAAGAAAATTACATTAATTAATTTAATAATTAGCGTTGAAGCGTTGGAAATGAATCAATCATTGTTTTAAATAAAATATAAAATAATAATATTTGTTTAAAAATATATGATATTATGGTCTATTATTATTTGCCAGTATTTTTTTTTATTCATGGGCAACGAGGAAAACTAATTGAACGCAAATAATAATACTTGGTTTTGTAATCAATGTAATTCGATATAATAATTTAATAGAGATAAATAACAATTATTAAATTTGACTTTTACGTTTGTTTTAGGAATCTAAACTATATATTTTTTTTAATTTGTTTGTTGCTCGTTTTTTTTTTTGTTTGAATCGTATCTGTGATTCAGGCAGTAGCAGATCGTTTATTACCAGCGTTTAATATCATTTCGACGATTCGAAATCGGGATAAGTATGGGTATTTATTGGCTCTATAAAATTTGACGGCGAGTTCATTAAAACGCGTAATTCTCGTGAAATTGAGTTGTTTCCAATATTGGTTGCTTACTTGTTCTTTCTTTCTTCCTTTTCATTACCAAACCGGAAAACTTGCATTCTTCAATGCCTTAAATGGTGATCTCTGTTATCGTAGCATTGATTTGCTTTAATTCTTTTTTTTTACTTCCTAGAATTGTATATTAAAGTTATACATGTTGAAAGATGTTCTAAACAAAAGTTAAAGAATTTACGTTGTCAACGTTTTGTCTATATTTTGTTGCGTAATTCTCGTGAAATTGAGTTGTTTCCAATATCGGTTGCTTACTTCTTCTTTCTTTCTTCCTTTTCATTACCAAACCGGAAAACTTGCATTCTTCAATGCCTTAAATGGTGATCTCTCTTATCGTAGCATTGATTTTCTTCAATCCTTTTTTATTTTTTTACTTCCTAGAATTGTATATTAAAGTTATGCATGTTGAAAGATGTTCTAAACAAAAGTTAAAGAATTTACGTTGTCAACGTTTTGTCTATATGTTGTTGGGGAATTTGGATGAATCATTTTTGAGGGAAATATTTTGTCTAGGAACCACGAATTACGTTGCATGGAACATGTGTAAGTGGTGCAGCGTGTGTGATATTTAATAGCCGATCGGAGGCATTATGCAAATTCGAATTATATAATTGATTCCGGCGAATTCGAGATCGGAATCGAATGAAATAAAGTAAGGCGAATTCGGGGGAGGGAGGGGAGGAAAATCGACGAAAACGGTGGAGGAACGTGGAATTAAATAAAAAAAAAGAGAGGTATAATTTGATGCGGACCTGAACCTATGATTATGATGGAACGAAAGAGGAACTTATACCCCTAAGGCGGGGCGCCCTGAGCCTCAGTCTGTTTAACCAAACATTCGGAATGGAAGCAAAAATGATACCGCGGCCAAATGCAAATTGGCGAACACCCGTCATTACTAAATGTCAAATTTTTGATTCCCATCACGAAAGCCAGACGTTGCGGGCATTAGAATATTAAATTATACATGGTTATAAAATAATAAGAAAAACAAAGGATGGTGTGGAAAAGGGCTCAGCGAGAACCTAAAGCAATTAACATTTTTTACTCAAGAATCTTTCGAATTGAATTAACCGAGGGAATTCTGTAATTTACGAGCTGACAAGTCATAACTAATAAAGCATATGCGCGGCTAGCTTGAAGCGTTTGACTTCTGCGATGATGTTTGGAAGGGAGGACAAGATCGGAGCTCCACAAAGTTCGGTGCAGTCGGGAGCAATTAGGAAAGGCAATTGACCATTTTTTTTATAGTCCATTTTTTCCCATCGCCTCCCTGGCCGCATTACAACAATTGCGGATGGCCATAATAAAAAGGAGTAAATGAAATAAACGGACAACAACGGGTTTATAACCGTTCGCTGCGCGTTCCTCTTCTCCTTATTCTTCTTTCCTACCATCCCGTTCCATCCTTCTCTCGCACTCGTATCCTTCGTCCTCTTAATATTATTATGCCCGCTTTAAATTGCATTACTCTAATGGATGCATGATATATAAGAGGTAATTGTGAATACTTAACGTGCGTGGGCGTGTGGTTAATTGTCATTTCAAGGTACGGGAAAATGTATAAATCTCTTGACGCCCATTCGGACCGATTTCGATTTTTATCCGCCGCACTCGATCTCAATCATAATTTAATAGGATCTTACCTGAATTCACAAACAAAACAACACGAAAACCCTTATACAAACTACTGTATAACAACTAAATCCAATGAGGATTTATTACCTCCTGCACATCTCTCATTTGAACCAACCCACACCTCCATCTACCATTAAACTTGCTCCAAATCATTACGTTTTGCATACCTCTGTCAATCAAATGCTTATTTATGATACATTCTATTACTATATTAAATATGAAATTATTGATTAAAGCTAAAATAAATTTAATAAGCAGATGATAAAGTTGTTGTAGTATTTCAATGAAAATAGGATAATAACATTATTTTGAAGTTATGGGTTAATGCAGAAGTGATGATCATATTTGAAATTGACGCAATGAGCGACGTTCTAAATGGTTGGGACTCTGTCGGCCACTGAAAGCACCGGCATTAATAAATAATGAGGCGACGTTTATTCAACGCAACCCCCGTCGAAAATCCGGCAGACTGTTAAAACAATTATCGTCCCTTTTCCGTTCCCGGCCCAATTTGCCAAAAGACGGCCGTTGCGAAGAGGAGGAGAACGGTGGAATCCGGATGGGCCATCAATCAAAAATGCCCTCTGTTATTTATAGAAAATATTCAGATTCCTCTCTTATTTTGACGTTTCGAGAACTAATGACAGGTTCCGCAATCGCGAACATTAGGAGAATAACCACATTCATCTTCGTATTTATAGATGTATGTATAAATATATATATATGTGAAATTCGAGGAATAAATCCTGCATATTTAATCAGTTGATTTTTGCATTAAATTATATGGATACATTTCGAGGGGTCCGCGGTCCTTTTTCTTCTCTTCTCTTATGCATATACACATATATAATTCGAAGCTTTATCCTGTCTGGAAATTAAGCCAATAAACGGACGTAATCTTTATATTCGTGGATAATGATTGCGAGTCCTTATTTGCTAGGAGTGGCAGCATAAAATATCCATTGGAATTATCTCTGAAACGTTGACACGCGAGTGGACGTCCGCGTTGTGGTGGTTTCTGTTCCTTTTCTTTCCTTCCTTTTACACGCCGCGTTTATTTATTTACGCGTTTTTTCTCTTAGCTGTGCGCGTCCACAAAAAACTTGTCCAATGCGTGCAATAATAACAATAAGTTTACACCATTTCTATCATCGTTCTTATGAATATTACATAATTATTCCGAAAATGACATCAAACTAAAACGAGAGAAACTCGGGAAACGAACGACGGTGATTTGCAATTCCCGAAATCTTCGATGCCATCTCTCGCTTTCTGTATTCTTCTGCATCTTCTTTTATTTTTTTTTTAAATTTATTTTCCTCTTCGTCTTTTCATCCTCCTCCGGTTCTTCGTACTCTTCTTCTCCATCTACCATCTTCTTCCTTCTATCAAATATTTATTGCTTTCACAATTTTATCTCGTGTCCAGTTCGTGGGCGTTACACGAGAGAGCCAAAACGAAAAGCCGGAGAGGAACAAAATGAAAACCGAAACGGACGACGGAGCGGATTGTAAAAAATATCTCTCTACCTGGAAATAGTAACGGGCCGAGATGGGGCCACTCTTCTTTGCAACGGCCGAGGAGTTGAGCGAATGTGGGGGGAGAGGGGTGGAAACCGAATAAAAGGGCATTGCATAAGCTAAAGCGAGGATCGGGAGACACGGCCTTTCAAACGAAACGACAACGATGTATTTACACTGGCCATAAATTCGGAACTATTACTTTTGTCATACACACACAGCAACAACAAAAAAAAAGTAACAATCCATATTCAACATGGTAAAGGGTACTTTACACGGGGCGATTTCATGTAATTGACTTCGTACAAGAATATCTCTCACTGTATACCCGACCTTTTTGCAATGATTAAATATCCCATTATAATACATTTAAATTACAGAATCGATCTGTAGTACAAATCAAACGAAATTTAATTTATTATTTCCTTGTTCTTATTCAAAAAATATAGAATAATCAAAATATTGACAATATTGACTTTGTAAAGAAAATCCGTCACTGTATATTAGACCTTGTGGGCTATTAGGAAAGTGTGTGATTTTTTTTTTGTAAACTAGTTACAATTATTTAAATTGCATAGTATTATAGCGTATGATTTGTTTTATTATAGACTATCATATTAGTCCTTGAGGACTATCAGGAAAGCGATTGCTCAGCAAGTGTGGGTTATGAATATGAAAAGAGTAAAGTTTAAAGTGATCCCTGTACGTTTTAGTGTTTAGAATGTGGACGATTCTAATAGTTGGGGTTAATTTGGTAAGGGGAGATCTTTCCGCCATTTGCTGTAAATTCGAAGAGGCCGCCTTTTGTTTTGCTCTTTTGGCGAGTTCAACGTTAAAATGCATAATGCATAGAAGTGGGTTTAACGAAAAGCCCGGACAGAAGGTCTTTACAGATATTTCACAGATATATACAGTGTGTTGGCGTGTATATTGTATCGCGGCTGCTCCTCTCCTTTTGCACCTCCTCACCCTCTTCAAGATCGTCTTCGACCGCGTTGTTTTCCTCTTATTTTTTTCGTCCGCATTTGCTATATCTCTCTCCCTTTCTTTCTTTGGAAGTAATTTAAGCACACTAAAAATTTAGCAAGACGTTTTATAAATTTATGAACATTGGTGCTTTAAAGTGCAGATATTTTATGCGGTAGACATTCTCATTTGCCCAAGTGTGCGGATGATTTAAAAGACGTTTATTGTATTTTGGGATTTTGTTGCTGTTGCCGTTGTCGATGCATTCATTCTCTTCAACCGAAACTCTTCTGCTGGGCGTTCTCTGTCCAAGACAGAACAAAATTACCCGTTCATTAAGGCCAGGTGATATTCAATAATGTATATTAGTCGGATTTTCTATTTAATTTTTTTTACAGTTTCTTTCTTCTTCTTCAGAGAGTTTTTTCCTCCCTTTGTTCGGAAGCGGCGATTTATTAAGCCGTATCATTGAAAGAAACCTTTTAGGTATTTTATGCCAATTTCGAGTGCGCTCAATTGCTTTTCCTTCCAATTATTCAATTTTATACCTGCCTTCCATTGTCGAGGACCAATATATTCAGAGAGCCGATCTTCGGGCGAAAGGGAGAGGAGAGGCTCAGATCACGCTTTTGTTATGTCTACAGGAATCGCGCGATGAATATTAAAATACCGCGGAATCTCGAAACCAAATACCGCGCACTCTTCACAATATTCAATCCGCTGCAATTTCACTCATTATCCTGTTATCGGAAACACGACGTATTTCCACACGAAACAAATAAATTTCCATCTTCGTCTACCATTCCCATCTTCTTCATAGTCAAAATTATTACAATAATTAAACAAATTATAATTCTATCATGTATACTATATTTACACGAATTATTAATTGGACATCAAAAAAGTAATAAATTTCTTCTTAATTCAATTCATAAATATATTATTGAAAACTGGAAATTGATTATAATCATATCATTTGTATTATTAAGTTAAACCTTTATTTTCATTAATTAATAGGACCCAGTATCGATACCTGCGGTTCCACTTATATCTACTAACTAAGTGGTAAATTACATTATTAGTACGGCTTCTATAGTTGTACGAAAAAAAAAGTCAGATATTAAATATATTTGTTTTAATTAATACTATAAAATGCATTGTAAACGTCTGAAGATTTTCATCTAATTGAATAGTTTTTGATCGTATCGTTTGTAATTATTTCTGTTTCATATCTGAATGAATGTAATGTGTATCTTAGCAAAGGAGTTACCACTTAATATAGAATTTAATTGCCCAAGAGGCGAGCGTAAGTCAAACACCAATAAATTTCAGCTGCTATCCCCAGAAAGATAACTCTAATGCTGTGGACATTCAAATTTCCAGATTGTGCATCTAAATGCGTTTATATACTAAGAAATTTATCAAAAATCTACATCTTAGTTCTTCACGGCATACAATTAACCGTAGGTATTATTTCAAGTCACCGTTTAAGTTCACAAAAATTCCAGATTGTTGTAGCCACAAAGAATTTGCGGATAATTCAATAGAAAACGAATGAAAATATGCATCGAAGACGTGCGTTACGTGTTTGCTTTCAGATCGATTAATTGTGAGCCATCAAATGAATAATTCCGTGCGAAGCATTCGAGATATTCAAATTAAACGAAAATATTTCCGAAACTATAGAAATTCCTCAACGAATACAATTCAATCATCATACAGAGAGGAAAATGAATGCCAGTAGATAAAACTCGTGGAACAAGTTATTTTGCTATACTCTTTTCATTTACAAGTTAGTTGTCAGGTATTTGTTTTTCGTAATTACGATGCGTGCTGTTGTTGTTTTCGGTAGTCGCTTTTAATGGTGGCATTAAAAAAAAACGAAAGGAGGGAATGGTATAAATGTTTGAAACGTGGTTTAACCCTTTCACAGGCAGCGGTTGCAACTGTGTACATTAAATTTGATGGCTGCGCGTCGAGCCGGCCGCACTGATCTGAAATTACTATGAAAAGCATCTGCTCTTATTTGTGTACATTTTATTACTCAAAACGCAAGTAATTATCTTGAAAAGCGTTAAGATTCCCAGCCGAATATAAATATCGAGCTTTGCGAAAGTAAATAGTAGTAGTAGAAGGGAGGGATTTCCCCGAAACGGTATTAACACAGTCGCAGGCAATGATACTAAACAATCTGGAATGTACCCATAGAACTTGGTTTTGGTCTATCGGGATGAATAGATGAAGTCAGGAATCCGTCCGCTGTTGCTGCTTTTAATTAAGCCGTATTGCTTTCAAGGGTGCAAATTTGTTTTTCGACTTTCGTAACGGATGCACGGCACGATGTATTAATTAAGTAGTTTCCAGCAAATTTGTTTCATACAGACGCGTATATTAAAATTGCTTAAAATTATGCCTTTGTTGCCTACCAAACTTTTACGGTGTAATAATGTTGTAAACGATATTTACAAAATTTCATAATGACAAATATTCCCAACTTTAGAGAATTGGGAATATCAATCAATATATCACTGTTGTTGTTATTATTATTATTATTATTAACGCATTGATGTATCAACGTTGATGCATCGTTACCTCTTGTACCTCGGGCATCAGATGTCGATGCACCAGTTGTGTGTGCTCAGCGAGTGCTGAACGCTATCAGGAAGGTCGTTTAACCATTCCATAGCGAATGCACGCCTCAGGACTGAGCCTCAAGGAACACCAGATAATTGCATCCGATTAATATGAAATTCGCTTTATGCAAATCACAACAGAAAAATACATTTTGTTTCTTTAGAAAATCACTTATTCACATATTTTCTTTTGCTTATGTGATTTTATTATAGTATAAGTTATAGCTGGTGTTAAATGTTTAAATGGCGTGTAAACAGTTTGTTCCGAGCCAGTTAGTTATTTTTTTGTACAATTTGGCAAACATCTTCGTATGTCTGAAGTAAGTCTAATTTATATAAATTAGAGTTAGAACTAAACGTGTCGCGGAAAGTGTCGTGTTTACCGTTAAAAGGACAATGAAGGTACCTTCGCTTTGAGCCGTGTGAAGGTATTCCGAGCTTAGCATGACTTTGATACAATTAGTTCCGTCGTGTAAAATTTTATGTTTCCACAGTTCCAACATAAGCTAAGCCGCGTTCCATTATGAGCGTGGCAGATCGCGCTTGAAATATTTCGCCGGTAGGGTCCGCGGGTCAAATGTATCGACAAGCCGTTATGGGAGTCGGCGGGTCATTACGCAACGGTCGCGCCGTTCCCGAGGACCTTCCTTTCCAAAGCCATCGTAAATAATAGGCGATCATCATGATCCGACATCTAATTGCTGCGAATTTCGCAAGGATCCGCGCTCGTGTTTACGACTTTTTAATTAGTCCTGATCCGGGTTCCGGTAATTCACTTTTCGAGCGATACCCCATATGTTTAATTCGCCGCATTTACTACCTCCTAATTGCTTAATTAATTATCGCTTACCAATCTAAATTTAAGTATAATTTTCCTGTGAGCGTTTTTAATGGGATTTATTTATTTATTTAGGTCGCTAGGTTTTTGGGTGTTTTGGTTTTGCGAATTTACGCAAATAGGGATGCTGAGTAAAGATTGGTGTACGATTTCTGAACCAGTGAGCGCGACGACCGGTTCATCAAATCATATGGCGATTTCTTTGCTAATTCCATGTTGGAATACAACAGTCAGAAGATTTTATGAATCGCTGCCGATCTGTCTGTACAACTGTTTCTGAGGACAACAGATGGCGTCCATGCCTGTAACCTTTCCGGAGGGCAGACCCTCTTGGCGTTCCTCATAATATGATAGATAGATCTATCCACATATATATACATACATGTTTTTTTTTAATGTTGTCATGGTGTTTCTTTCCTACGTGGCCACTGACCATAGCGTCCGGCTGACCTTTAGCGCCTTTCTAAAAAGTCAATCGGACAATAAAACTGCTGTCACCTTTCTAATGTGTACATATATATACACATTATTATATAACTATATATATATATTTTTTTTTGTACTTGTTCGTTCATCCTTTTAAAATACCAAGTGACGTTCTTTCTATAGTTTAATTGGTGCATTGAAATATGGCGTGAAACGTCTTCCTCCATGGGGCTTTCATTTCCATGGCTCCGGCACGAAGAGCACGACAACCGGGATCGATCGCTTATCAATTTTTTATCGGTCTTCCTGAATAATTGATCCGCGGAATCGAAAGTGCCTCTCGATTCCTTTTAGATTTTCTTGTTTATTTTATTTATTTATTTTTTTGTTCGCCTGTCCTCCGACAGGATTTCGAGGTGGAGCAGCGAAAGCGCGCTTCAAATTTTATTGTATCGTGAAATACTCAATAATAAATATTGCCTTCTCAACTCTGCCATTTAGATTCTAATGGTTCTGTATCAATCCAATATTAATTTTACAAGTTCTTATTACAATGTAACCTAAATTTGATTTTAGGTATCATTATAAATGTTGTAGCAACATTGCTATTCGTTGGTATTAAAACATAATGTTTATCATTAAAATTCTATGGGCATCTTTAGTGGTATTTGAACCATAAAGTAAACGGTAACTGGTATGAATAGTAGTATGTAATTAAATATTAGTTGCGATATGTTCTTGCAGAATCGAAAGTGTCAACTACAACTAGTAACTATTACGACAACAACTAGGAGGATTGAAAGGACCTAAAATGTTATTATTGTGGAATAGTTATAATGGGTTTGAAACCGCTGCATTGACATTCCGGCATAAATCCCTCTTATTAAATTTACGGCTCGGAGTCTCCGAGGTGCGCGACTACTCTCCGGTGATAATGCATTTTATTGCCTACGACATAAAAGATCTTCGAGCACATGACTTCACTCACGGTATCGAATACGAAAAAATATTCGAACATATTTGTCGTATAGGAATTCGAATTTTATGCGATCGTAAAATAGGCTTCTCTCCTCTTCTGTTCCTTTATTATTTTTTTTTCATCTCTTTTCGTTCTCTCCTCTCATACTCCGCCCGTTGACACCAAACAAGGAAGGAAACACGAAATGGGAGACGAACAGATAATGTTGATGAAGGTACATGGAAAGAGAGAGAGAGAAAGAGAGATTAAGAAGAATATGGTGAAGGTAAGAGATGTCGTGCAGTGACCCAGTCTTTCCTCATTCTCTCGTTGGCGAGATGAATTGCGTTTGACGAAGTCACGTCGCGAGCTGCTTATCGGGATTAAGATTCCATTTCTCATTACACTTGTCGAACACCCTTTCAATTCCGCTGAAAACAACGCACATGTCTTGTGGTTCTGGTCTGGTCTCGTCCTTAATGCGGAGAAGAGCGATCCTCCGGCAACGGCATTTGATATCCAAATCAGATTCCGCTGAGTAAATAATACTGTTTTGAATCAGTGTGGGAAAGCGGTGAGCATTCCGCTTTCTAGCGCGATTTACTACAGGAAATTGCGCGCGTTTTTACTCTCGATGGTCCCGCGAAATTCCGTGTATAAGACGCACCCGGACCAAAGATTTTCCGGCCCGTTTCGAGGCAGATGGCCGACGAACATTGAAAAAGGTAGAATGCGCTGATCTGTATCAAGCGGATCAAAGTTCAGGTTGGGAAAGACACCTCACCTCGTGTCTTGACCCTAGCAATCAGTGACCGGCTAATGTACAACCGCTATGTGAAGCGATCTCCGCATCCGCGAGCCGGAAAGACTACAAGCAACATTTGGCACTGACGATGTACACAAATTATATAATAATTCAAATTACATTTATTTTTATAATTGATAGACCAAAAAAATGTTAATGTTTCTTCACTTTCGACTGGTAATTCATGTATATGAATGTGTGTATATATATATATAAGAATGTGTGTCGAAACTTGTTATGGGAAATGGGATCGGCGCGCTAGGAAGATTCCTAGAACGAATTCTTCTCCTCCTCCGAAATGAAGAAACAAATCAAGACAATTACCTAAACGAGCTACTATTATAGTGAATTGTGGGTAAAGCTAGGAAATTGCTAGAGGTGAAACCGTCATCCGTGTATATTCACATATGGCTTATTACCGTGGAACAAGCGTTATTATTTAAATGCGAAGTCACCAATTAACGCATGCAGGAAAGTGGAAGATGCACCGGAACTGCATCGTGGGAGTGGATCGAAGATGGTCGAAAGGTTCGAGCAAATAAAATCGAGAAAAAATCCGTATTCGCGTTGTGTGCACCGGAACTGAAGAGGCAAGCCAACCAACATGGCGCATCCACATCCAGTATGGCGTACTCGAGGGTTAACGAAACCGCCACGGGATAAGCACGGAGTTATTTACGATGTATATGGCATGAACTGTCTTATACGTTATTTATTTACATCGCTTCTCTCTCTATCCGCCAGAAAAGAATCCCGATGAAGAGGATTAAAAAAGAAGATTGGGAAGGAGCTGTCGCGCCAATGAAGAGGAGAAGGAGGAGTAAGATGAAGATGAAGAGCGAAAGGAAGGATGAGGTGGCGAAGAGGATAAACGTGGAGGCCGCGGTACCACGTGGACACACTTTTACATGTGCCGTGCCCTCCTACGCGCATTACACATCCCGAACGCAATTACATCTCAATTCCCACAAAATTGGGATCTGATTCAAATGAAATTAGTCCAACTCTTGTTCTTGCCATCTATAATTAGAATAATTTTACTATTCGTCGAAAACAAATTACTTAATACCTTCACTTAATTAATTCCCCATTAAAACTATTTTCGGAATAATACTCATTTCAAGTAAAATTATTCTACAAAACTGGTAGCTATTAACGAGATCTTCAACAACATTTCTACTGATCAATGTCCGAGTGCTCGTATTACTTGTTGACTTGCAGTTTCGGTGTTTATCATGATCTGACCTGATACAACTGAAATACGACTCTCGTTGCTATCGCAACCTTGAGATGCAGAATTACAATATAACAATTAATTTTCAAGGTGATGATAACTATTAATAGATGCAAATATATATATTTTTACCTTTGTACTGGTAATGGATGGAGGAATTCAATTGCACAATAGATACGGATTGTCTAAATGGTGAGGTATACAAAAACAAAGAATGTCAAATATTTACCGAATGATTAAAGTGATGGATGCTGTACAATTAGGCAATCCGACAGGACGATCCGTTAGCAAACGCATAATTTATTTAAAAATTAAATTATCGGAGAAGTAATTTGAGTGGAAGGCGAAGAAGCGAAAACAAAAACGGAAAAGGAAGAAGAGAGAGAAAAGTTGAAAAGGTGAAAGAAAAAAAGGAGAAAACTCTAGGATGGTAATTAGGCGGAGCTTTCAGATATTTACAAAGCATTATCTAGAGTTGAAGTTTCTGAATGGAGGCAATATTGAGGAGCTATTAAGGCGAGCCTTTGCGCGTGTATGTGCATGTGTATGTAAGTTATAAATGAGTGTAGCGGAATTTTGGATGATTTACGTCTTTTCAACGAGCGAACCTCTCCGTAATCACAGCGTACATACATGCATGCATACGATGCTTGCGCAAAGTGCGCGCACTACATTACGTAAGGAAATGCGAACTGCAGTCAGTGGATTTAATAAAATTACATATAATGCAAGCAGTTTGTGTACGTATATGTATGTATTTACATATGTGGATGCATATGCAGTGGGATTGTATGATGTGAGGGGTAGGAGTGTATGTGTATGCGACCGTGGAAATATGTTTTACTTTCTATAGAGGGGTTTGATTAAAAGCGGAGAGCAAGGTTGTTTAATTACGAGAGACGACAGTTCTGTGTGCTGGAGTCGAGGGGTGGCCTTCTCCTGCTCCTGATGCTGATCCTGTTACTACTACTACTACTACTGCTTCTGCTTCTGGATGCAAGTGAGCTTTTGCCTTCGCGGCGGTAGCTCACGTATCAGATTTGCGAGCGGAACTAATTCCGATGATGGTAGGTCGTTTATTAAGCCATCGATGACTGATTGTATCGTTAAACTAGTCCGTGTCTTTCGACTCGCCTCTCTGAAGGATCCAGTCATTTGCACATAATGCCACTCGCGACGAGGAGGAAGCACTTCAGAAATAGCCACTTTCATAATTCATAAGCTCGCACGCACCTTCAAAAACCAAAACGAAGAACGCGGCGCGAGACGAGCGGCGAGTAAAGAAATAGGAAGACGGAGGATTGAGGAGAGGAACAGAAACGGGAAGGATAATTACTCGTGGCGACTCGAATTTATGTTGGCACAGACAAAACGCTGCATGCTTAATTAATTTCAGACTAATATAATATATGTATACACATATACGCACACAGCATTGACACTCACATACCTATACTTATACATGTATGTATGCATGTATACACGTATACGTGTGAGCTGTATTTGGTCATGTACAGGACATGCATCCAGTAAGAACAATGGAGCCTTTGAAATTCGACTAAATAATAATAATGGGTCTCGCCTCCGCCTCCGCCGCCTCCTTCCATCTCGTGCCGTGGATTTCGATCAAATATTGTACCCATTAAAAGTTACGGCCAACTGTTTCGTATTACATCCATTGACTGTCTCTAGAATAATGGCACGGCCAAGTGAATTCCTCAATTTCCTAAAAACGCAAACGGGAATAGCGCCAGCCGCTCACATCAAAAGAGGAAACACTAGTAATCCTTTCATATCTTTCGCAGACCATCACGTAGAATAAAGCGCACACGTCGCTGCAACCCTTAACAATCCGCAAACAGGAGACCGGAAAAGGAAAGCGTCGAATTTTCAATGCCATTATGACGCGAAGCCTAGGAATCTCCGCGAATTGCTCTCACATTCGAAGTGCAATCCCAGGATTCTCTCACACATGCGAAACACATTTGTTCATCCTTCTACAGAACTAAGCACATCTATCCTATCTCTTCAAGAAAAATAAAATTGAGTTTCTTGACCTTTTCCAAGCCTCTCTATCATTCATCCATCCATCTAATACTTACATTTTCTCAAAACATATATATTGCCTTATCTTTATTATATTCAAAACCATTTATACTACTTAAACTTTGGTCAAAAATATATGTCAGAAAAACTTGTTTCCATCTATCCACAAAATAATTTTGAAGTGTAACTCTATAAATAGATCTTAAATAACAGGTTACACTGTTTATTGATATGATTTCCATCGTGTAAATATATCCAGTGACAAAATGTAAATACAGAAAATAGATAGAAATCTGCTAAATTACGGCGCTCTGTGGAAATGAAATACATTAGGTTGAATAATGAGCGCTCTCTATATTATTTTTTTTTTCTTTCGTTTTATCTAACGTTTCATATAACGCGTACGTATATTTATGAATCGACCAATTAAACGGCGATAAATAGCTGAATTTCCGCTGGAATATGAATCGGTTCGAACGGCTATGCAAATATTTTAGCGGCGGCTTCCATATAATAAATCCTATTAAAATGTTCCTAGGCTCTGAGCCAACATTTCATTTGTTCTATATAAAACATGCGAAAAGTAGTTTACTGCCCTTCACAATATGGCCAAAAAATCAAGCTTCCTTCTTTTTTAACATACCATTGCCCTTATACAATAATCCAGTATGTATGCATTTTCTTGCCATCAACGAAATACACTCTGCCAATTTTGCAGTCTCATTCTACTCATCAACAACATTCACCAACGTTTTTATCCTATTTGTAACATAGACAACAAAATCAGTATAGCAACAGGAAATATACAAATAAAAAATAAGTAATATGAGTCAATTAATACAGGTTTTCAGGCTATAATTTTGAACACGTTGTTGATTTATTTAATTCAATATTTTCCTAATAGTATTTTTTATGGAACGCTCCAGGCATATTCTTAAACTAGGCTTTTCTAATTTATCTACCTTAGCTTATTTTTCTCTTTATTTTAAATTTTATCAATTTTTTAAATTAACAACTATTTCTATAAAATAACAAACTTATAGCTGTTATCACAAAAAATAATAATTAAGGAAATGTATGAAAACGATCCAAATTTATGTGAAGGAAACTGCGCACGTCTTGGCTTTACGACGGGCACATTTAACACGTTACTTTTATTTCCGTCCACATTTAAATCGTAAAATTCCGATGGATCTTCACTTCCTTGATGGAAGCTAAGGCTTAATAATCTCCTCGAAGCGCTTCTTTTATACTAACTAAAAACTTACCTATAAATTGCGAATAGTTTAGTTTAGAATATATTTAATCAAAATACATTAGTTGAAGTATAAATTCTGAAATATTAAGATTTAATCTTGAAAAGTTCTAAAATCGATAAAGTGGGATGAAAATGTGTTTTATTTGTGTTTGAATGTTATTAGATGTGGTGGAGCTGGAAATAGAAGTAAAATTATGGCGTCGCCGGGGGGAACACGCATGTATCGCCATTGGGTTAGTGACGTGCGTGATGAGGTTCATGGGCAAGTATCAGCTTGCGGGGGATGTTAAAACCTGCATAATCCTGGGGGAAGCCCTGCTAGTTCAAACAAGAACCCCTTTGAGTAGCGAGGATAGGGATCGGGAGATAGCGGACGAGCGATCGGATCTTGTTGTTATTGCTGTTGTTGTTGTAACAATCAGGTGAATGATGAATGATTTATCAAAGTTGTTGTTAAGTGCAGGAAACGATCGTTTCTTCGTTTTGTTGCTAATAATGCGAGTAAAAGAGATTGAAAAGATAAAAAGAAGGAGAGGAAAAGTTTAATTAAAAGAATGAACGGTCGCAGCCGTCCTGAAAAAAATAATAATATGAAGCTGAAAAGGAAAATAAATTAAAGTGGAACAAAGGCGTGATTGAGAACGTTTTACTTACGATTTATTTTTCACATGCCACCAGATCGTTCCGTTTTGGGTACCCCTTCCTCTCATCGGACGCTTGTATTTACATTATGAAAATTCATACCATGGGTAAAATGCACACGGACATACTTAATAATGGAAACGGTGTACGGTGGTAGTTTTTCCGAGTTGTTATTGCCTTTTTCGGTTCCGTTGCGTGCGACTAATCTCCAACGTCCAACTTCTTATGTCTAACAATGTTACCCGATAAACACGAGCTAAGAGAAATATACCACCACCAGAGCCTAGTGTGCGTTTGTGCAAACCTTACACCAGTGTTCGTGCCAACCTTTGGCATTATAATAATTACCAAAGCTGTGGCAGCGGCGGCCATCTAATTTAATTTATTTTTCGTGGCATTTGTTTCCCATGCACAGTGAAAACGGAATTTTAATCTGAACTACATACGTGTATTCTGACGCAGCGGAAAAGGCCTCTATTTCACTTGTCCAGAAACCGTAACATCTTAAATTCATAGATGCGATGTGCGTTAATGAATGCAACTACAAAAAGGGGGATGTTCAGATGCGTGCATTTCCATCTTCATTTAAATTCTTAAACGCTTTAAAACAAACTATTGTCACATCAAAGTAACAAGAAATATTTTACAATAGAAACATTTCAAAACAAATAAAAATATAAAAAATTAATTTGTTAAAAAATGTAAATTTTTAATTGAATTTTTAAAATAAGTTTTGTTTGTGTTTTTATTTAATTATTTGAATATGTGTAATTCTAAATAGTAAATTTTCTTTGAAAACTGAATTATATACATTATATGCATTCTGCTGCAGCGGAAAAGGCCCTTATTTCACTTGTCCAGAAACCGTAACATCTTAAATTCATAGATGTGCGTTAATGAACGTAACTACAAAAGGGGGTTGCCTGCATCAGATGCGTGTATTTCCATTTACATATATATACGTATATAGGAGTGTGTGTGTGAGTGTATGTAGATTTTTTATTAATAGAGGTTTGACGACCACACCGTTGTATAGTGAATTACCTGGTCGTAACTCATGTTAATCTCAAATTTATGAATCGTTGTGAGCTCACGAATACTCGACTCTGCTTAGGACTACACGACTCTTTAGATTATGTATTTAAATTTTGTACATCTTTTCTTTGATTATAGCTATTTATGGGTCTCCACATTTATATCTTAGGTCGGAGCCACGTCCGCGGCTAAACCCGTCACAAATAACAAATAAACTACCCATCGACTAAAAGAATGAAAGAGGAGAAGAATCGGAAAAGGAGGAAGGTTCGAGTGAAAGAAAGATGGAGATGGAGAGAAAGAAGAAGAGATTTAAAAAGAAGTAGAAGAACAAGAATCAGGACGAGTAGGTAAAAAGAAAGCCAGTCGGCCCATACCTCTCTATACGCAATTAAACGTAATTGTGGTCGTAACGTTACCGTAACCTAACCTCCTCAAACGTTCAAAATTCTTATTTATAACCCACCTACGAGCATGTCGATCGGTATTCTGAATACTTCCAATACTCGCTTTACCTCACTTCACCTCATCTGGTGGTGCGAAGCAAGCAAGAAGTATGATGAACAGGAGCGCCAACTGGATTTGCTAAACGCTAATCGGCGGAATGTGTTAAGATCTCGTTTTGTGCTTTTTGCAAGTGGAATGTAAATAGGGAATTTAATTGCTGGATTTATAACCGCACGGCCGTACGTGTGTGCAGGTAAACATTTAATCTTACGGCTGGTATAAAGTTTCCTAAATCCAAACACACGGCGGAGGCAATCGTCGGATTTATGGTACCGTAACCGTAATAATACCTGAACAAGAGGAAAGCAAATGAACCGCGTGCGCTTTTATAGACGCAAAGAAACTTTCATTAAAAAAGTGGCAAGGGACCTGAACAAACAAACAAACTTATGTACGTGCAGAATATTCCCAGTGTGGGTGGCCTTCTTATGTATATACAGAATCAATCTTGACCAATATGCTAAAAATCTTATAATAAACTTTGTAGTAATAACTTTTGATATTCCTAATATTAAAGACAAATATTGTTCTTAAATGGTGTAATTTTCTGCTTTGTTTGATGCTTAATAAATATGGTTTTATTATACCAAAAGCTAATATATAAATCACCTGATATAACAGTATATAATCTCCTGTACAAATATTGCTGTTATAAGATTCTACATCATTTGATACTTAGTAAATATGGATGCACGGACAGGTGGGATTTGTGTTCCTGATCGGTGTCGCAATGATATATGCTAGGAAGATCAGAGCAACCGCTGCATATCCAGTTCTGATTTCATTCATAATGAAACTGGTAATTTCCACGGAGTAGAAGGTAATGGCGTTTACGGTCTGGTAGGTAATATCGTAAACATCGGTTATAAGCGTAGTAAACACTTAAATGAGTAAATATATAACATTTGTTACATATCAGGGAAGTAACGGTGCTGGGTGTGAAGAATCCGACGCGGCGTTCGCCAAACATACCGTGAGCTAGCAATTCTCTAGGTCTGACTAATCAGTCCGGGAAGCTCGAGGACACGTGCTTCTCCCGCCATCTCAATCTTTTATCCTTCATCCTGAACTTTAGCAATATTGTTTGCCTTGACTGGACGAATCTTCTGTATGTAATAGGATCCATCAACGTCACCATTTTTGCTTCTCCATCTTGCAAAAGCAGCGTTCTTTGGTAGAGCAGAGCAGATTGGGTGTCACCAGAAGCCATGCTGGATATATGAGGTGCATGCTCTTCCTCTTGTAACCAATGACCACAAAACACGAAAAGTAATCAGGATGTTAACAGGAACTTGCGCGAAGGAGATGGAACACTTCAACATCCCAATATAAGTACGTGCGAGTGTGTGTATTAATGCACATGATCAATCTTGTCTGCTTTACGAAATTTTAAAATTGCAATTAATCTTAAAAATTGGTTTTAGATAAATTGGCGGTTGCCTGTTGTACATGGGAAATCTCTTTAAATATTCCCCACCCTCATTGTCGGTATTATTATTACTCACTTTTCGCTGTATGCTGAAAGCATTCGTCACCCTTTTAGGTCAATATAATTAATCAATTCCAAATTCTTGGACAGCCGCAAACAAGAACAAACATATTGTAGACGACAACTAATTGCAATTTATCATTTTGTATGATTCACTCTTTCAACATTTCCTCTTTATTAGAAAGCTATTATTCTCTTTAATCTTTAGAAAGAAATGTTTATCTTGTAACTGATTATCGATTATGGTATGGCAAATCATTTTTTGACAACTTTTCAAAATTTCTGTGTATTGTCATCGCTTTTGACAATGGATAGGAATTGGAAGAAGATTGGTGGCGGACGTAATAGAAGCCATTTGAAAACAGCTGTAAATTATGACAAGTATGCGGAGAGTTTGTAGTAACATAAAGTTAGATGACATAAATCTGTGAGCAGCAGCACACGCACCATCCTCTTCCCTCGGTGATTAATATTTTGGGTGTCCCCGACAACGAGGTGCATTCTTCCTTTCTCTCCACCTATGAAAATATTTAATTCGATGAATAATGCATTTGAATAATGCGTTTCGCGGCCGTCAACACAGTCCCATCATTAAGCATAGATTTAATTGAATCAATATACCGCTTTTCGGAATCTTGTAGTTGTAGTTTTTTTTTTATGGAGTCGTAAAACGGTTCGCTAATTAAAACGTATCGTCGAGCTGTGCCGTCAGACGTATATGTATTACTTATTCAATATGTGGAGTCTTGTTCCCGGTAATGTCGATAATTTGATTTACATACTTTACATGCCAGCATGAATATTTTATAATTGGGTGGGAAGGTACGTATCGGGGATACGTAAACGCCGACAATTACTGTGCATTGATAGTTGCTGGAAACGCAGACACCGACACCGACACCGTCGGAATCGGACTTAAAAGGTGATTTTCGACTATAAATCATGCATGGGGAAGTATCGCGACAAGGGGGACACTTGTCCTTCTTTCCTTAGTAGTTTTTTTTTTTTCATCCTCTTCTGTTATTTCTCATTTTCTTTTTTCCTCTCTTCATTTTCGAAACACGACTGCAGGAATGTTGTCGAACGCAGTGGCCTTACAAGAATATTTTCTTTCTTTGGGCAGTCCGAAATAAATCTCCGAATCACACAATAAGAGATAAAGATAGGTTATGAACCTGCGATCGCGGTCGAACAATGACGATCTCCCCCTGAAAACCGGTCTTGGCACGCTGTATGGGAACGAAAGTCGATTCGTTTCTAGTTCTTGAAGTTCTTTATTCCCTTCCTCCTCTCTATTTTTTTTTTCGTTCCCCTCCCAACTGCTACCTCCGTCAACCTGTCATATTCTATGTCACTATCCACCTTCGTTTTTATTATATATTTTTTTTATTTTTCTCCTGCATTATTTTCCCTCTTTCATGATTATTTCATTTCGTGCTATTACTAATGCTTCCTCTTTACTCAGCTTGTTACTAGATTCCACCAGCAAGTATACCGCTAATCCGTTAATAGCCTAACATGACAATGTAACCAAGATAAGCTTCAGATAATTAAAACAATAAGCCTTTGAAAGGCAACACAAAAAAATATAAATAAATAACAAGAGCTATTACATCTTTATGGGTTTCGAAACACTTTAAAATTTTTGATAAAGCACACGAATGCATATGTATAAGCGAGAAAGGACGAAACAGGAAATGGCAATTTAATTTGTAACACCAAGGCCTTTGAACCGTGCACGTTGTTAAATCGCTTCGGAGCTAAGTGGAAGAGCAGAGCGAGGAAGCGTTTCAAAATTATAAACTATCTTCTCGGATACTTCGTACACTTTTCATCCAGCTGGATTTCTTCGGTGGCCGAAGCGGCGCGGCAGATTCATCAACTAATTGCATTATTTACGAAACTCACAAAAGTCATTTGCGG
This sequence comes from Nicrophorus vespilloides, assembly GCF_001412225.1. Classification (NCBI taxonomy): domain Eukaryota; kingdom Metazoa; phylum Arthropoda; class Insecta; order Coleoptera; family Silphidae; genus Nicrophorus; species Nicrophorus vespilloides. The sequence goes on from NW_017097594.1 coordinate 28,347, forward strand.
TAATTGCTTCCAAGTATGCGAACTTTAATGCCATATAGCGAATTTTACTTTCAATTTGTTGCTGAAGATATTCTGTCCGATGCTTCATTACGGTGGTATTAAACGCGCGCGACGGCACGTAAAAATTGCTTATATTTTTGCATTATTCACTCCTTAAGAAACACTCGCATCTCGGCATTCCCAACCAACTGCTCACTGCAATTGCATTCAGTACAATACACTTTTCAACGTTTCTACATTTTATTAAATTAAAAAAAAAAACAACAAATAAAAACAATATATATTTATATATCCGTTTCATTTATTTTTCGTTTACATCTCCGTAAGAAAATAGCAGGTAAAGGAACAAACTCTTGGTATTATGGACCTCAAGAAAAGCATAGATGCTTGTGGATGATAATCATAACATACGGAGGACTATTAGCACTGTGGTAGTTACCGCCTACCATTTTACATAAATTGAACTAACTTGTAGAAGTTTGCATTCAAGTTCTTCTTTTGGATAAAACATACATAAGTATATAATAATAATCTAAAGATGGTCATCAGTCCATATAACATTGTCCAATTTACATAATAAATGTCATTAAATATCAACCAATAGACACATTAATATTGAATGAATATTATTTGCGTTAAACGTTTGTAAATCTATATGTTGAATTATTAGATTAATTTGTAATCCTGTTTATCGAAAATCCTGCACTGTTTATACCAGATTGCGTTGAATAACAAGGTTTATGTAACACTTGGATGGCGTGTGAAATTTAGAGTCGAATCGAAATCGGAGAGAGGGTCTTTAATGAAAGATAGTTCTGTCGAGATGTCGGACAAGGAGTCCAGTGCATGCAAAGCCTAATCGTGACTTATTGGCCATGGCCAAAATAGCGGACGAAATCTGTTGTAGAAAAGGAAGAAAGAATCGAAAGGCGCACGATCGCAGCTATCGTAATAGCAATGATGATGATGATGATCGGTTTGTAGCGTCGACGGTGCGATTATATAATCGGTAGCCAACTCGTGCGAAAGACGTGGATGTGTACATTCCAAGCATTTGCGTGTCAAAGATTTTCGTGTCTTTGTGTTTGTAGGTTGAAAGTAATAGTAAAGATTTATGTGCGGATGCCTGCGAAACGAAACGAAATGAAATGAAAAACGTTGAGTAGAGCAGTGAAACAGAGTGAGAAAAGAAATGTATGGATAGGAAGGAGTGCGTTCCAGTTAGCAGTTAGCCGAGAGGAAGAAAATAGTTGCGCTGGGAACAGGAGAAGGCAAATAAAAGTAAATAAATAATAGAGAGTGTGTGAATGCGAGAGGGGAGGATAAAAAGCAAAGCAAAGCAAAGGAAAAGAGAAAAATATGAAGAAGAAGTAAAGGTGGAAAATAGGAATATAATTTATCGTGCGTCTCAGTCAAACGGCCGTGCTTTTATGGTTTCGGTTCTCGCTTTTATAATTACTGTAAAACGTATCGTCAGGTATACGTAGAACACAGCAAATTATGTTAATATTTCAGATGGTATCTGCCGGATTGTCATAAAAACAACTCCGGACATTCCGAGACTACAATGAGATTTCTTTGACTTGTTAAAAATGTTATCTTATCATTTATCATCGGGGCATCGAGACACGTTAGGTGCGTCAACCCTTCCTGGCATCCGCGGTATTCGAGTCGAGAGAGGAGAGAAGAGCCGAGTTGAGATTCTGAGACCTTACGAAATCTGCGATCGTCCTCGTCCTCTCCTCGGTTGCACAATCCACGCCGATTTCGGAAAAGGCGTAGTAGGTTCTACCTGTCGCGCCGTTTTGTCACTTCCAACCCGGACCTTTGATGAAGGACCTTCGCATTGTTCGGTCCTCGCCGCATCGAGGGATGCACCATAATTTCCATGCCGCCGCCTATTGGTGATGGTGATGGTGATGGTGATGACTCTTTAAGGTCCCGGAGTGGAGTGCCCTTCGCCACCGCAGCCTGTCCATACGAACACGCGGCTCGTCTTTTATTTATGAGATATTCAAAATAATTCGTATTTTAATAATATACACAATTTGATGCGAATCGTCGTTGTTTCACTCGGGCCCATTGTATGGAAATGGCCGCGACTTCAGCAAACTCGGAAACGAGGTTCGATCTCACGTCGTCATGTTACGTTAACGGTTTGTACTCCGGGCCGGAGGAATAAATATGATACAAGCTCTACTACTAATCAATTACATTGCATTGTGCAGGGACTCTCCTTCTTCACGTCTTCGGCTCCGGCTCCATCTCCGTCTTCATCTCCATCTCCTTTCAACCTACTCCATCCTCTCTCGTTCTCTCCACGCCAGCCAGCCAGCCAGCAAGGACTGGCTTAGGCTGCTTCATTAATTCGATGCCGGCCTTTCCGAAGCTCGACTCGGTTCCACCGTGTGAGATATGATTGGATTTTCGCGATCCGCAGAAAAATCACGCCGTATGGCGGAAATGACCTATTGAACGTTCGCATCGATTATTAATCAATCGGTTTGACAGCGCCGGCGGGAGGTGTATTACATGCAGGACTCCTCCATATTGCTTCTCTTACTAATAAGGAGTTCCACCGACTCATATCTCATTACTGCCGTTTTGTTTCCGATACCATCTTATTATGCCTCTCGATGCACTTATTGCACGAAAACATTCAACACTTAACGAGTGTGAATGACATCGGCATCATCATCCTGATCATCACTCGATGACTACGCACTTGAGGTACGTGCATCATGAAAAAACAAAACAAAACAAACAAAAGAACAAGATGGAAAAAAACATAACACGTAACCGAGAAAAAAAATCTGTCAATCTGTTACATTCCATTCTCCATTAAACATACATGCGACTACTAAAGAAAAAAAATATATATGTAAGTTAATTACATACACACGTTTTCAGTGAAGACTAGATTTTACTACAGTAAAAATAAATGAAATCGTACGAAAGATATCAATGATCAGTTAAGAAGGAAACCCATATACATCTCGTATTACATTTAAGCTAAATATAAATTTGTTATATGTAATAATTAAAATATATATATATTTGTTGAAAAATTGTGATAGTGTAAAAATGTTATTTGTTAACGTGGGATTAAAAATTCGCACGGTTCGGAAAGCGGAATAAAATGCATCATGGAAGCAAGGGTGTCTCGTTAGTTTGGGGTCGGTTGGACGTTGCATGGGATGTGACAGGGTATTTACGTATGCAAATCATTTTCTTATTATTACAAGTTGATCCGGTGCGCTCGATGGACTCCCGACATCCTCGGATCCTAGGAATGCGGCGATGCTATCGCCGATTTTGATCCGGTCTTTGACCGTACATCATCTATTCAGGCTCTCGCGTATATATAAATAGTAAATAATTGACATTGATTGATGTCAGCTGGCTAAAATGTCTACTTCGACACCAGAACCGACACCAGCGAATGTGTGTACCTGTCCGGGTCCGCGGGTCCCAAGACCGCACTCCTCATCCTCCTCATCTTCTTACTCCTCGTCCTCCACCTCCCCGTCGGCCTTATCCTCGTCCTCCTCGTTCCCAGCCTCATCCTCGCTCTCTCCAACCTCACGTTCTTCTTGGTCGAGGTCGTCCTCATAACCGTGCAGTATGCAGTGGTACTGCATACTGCCGTAATGGTACTACATACTTGAGAGTTCATCTCCCATCGACAAGCTAAACAGAGTGTCTGGACTAGTCGTTTCGTGTTGCCAACAACTCAATGAAATTAGTCGTACACGGTCGATTATTTATTCACGGACAATCCTTTTGACCGACTCCTTTGCCCCGACCTCATCCTCTTCCTCCTTCTACTCCTCTTGAACCTCTTAAACCCATCTCACGCACGCTCACAGATTAAAGGAAATTAGAAATAATCTGTATGGTAATTGCCGACGGGAATGTTACCATTGGTGTAAAGCAAACTAATAAATGGAAGCGCTCTTCCCTTCATAAATTTCCAAACGGAGATTGAAGGCATGCAAGTGTTTCTTCCACAGTCCATCAATAATCATTTGTGATAATAACATGGTAGGAATATCCCTAACAATCATTAATTCATTGATCGTCCGACACATAGGTATGAACTGCTCAGAGAGCGAGTGTATGAGAGAGAGAAAGCCTTATAAAGGCGCTTTTGTTTATATTCGAGTCCGACGCAATTAGACGTAATTATATTTTACTAATACGAAAGCCAGGACCACAATACCAGCACTGATTGTTATAAATTGCCTTTATTTGTACACGTGGACTCCGAGCGCTCCCCTTGCAGTTAACCAAGCGACCCATTAATATACCGGCCTCTGTCCCTGCATTATTGCATTCTTGAAGCAATTATCAAAATACTGTAGCGTATATATATATCTTGCATAGGTGGAACAGGTTTCAGCATCGCCAATAACATTAAGCGTCCAATTTGAGCGATTCGCAAGTTAAACCATTTCGAAAATATTTCCGTCTTTGTTGATTACCTCCTCACCTAGATAATCCTTGTACGTGTTTGTTAAATCTGGAAGCTGGAATCGTAGTAATCTATATATAAAATGAGTAATTCGATACCGGGTGTCACGGGATATTTCACAGCGGATAGGGTTTCTGGGTGGAAGATGCGAGAGAGATTAAGAACAAAAATGCGTTTTATAGGAGGCAGCGCGCCTCTTCTTCTTTTTCATCTTCTACCTTTTTAACATCGACTCTTGTGTTGTGACCGTCTTGTATTTTCTCCTTTTATTTTTTATTTTCGTTGATGTTGTTTCTCTTCTCTCCTCTCCTATCTTATTCGTTTCGTTCTCTGCCTCCCGTTCCGATCCACGGCGAGGCCTTGATGATTAGTCATCTATGAAGAATTATCGAATGTGTTAGGAGTTATGCAAGAGGAAAAATGTGGGCAGCGGGAAACCAAAGCCGAGGAGTGAAATAAAACTGAAGATTGAGTATTTGTACAAAACGAATATATATGTTATAACTAGATGTTATAAAAATAAAGAGGTGCAATACGGTTAAATAGAAAGCGATTCAGTATAAATGAGCCATAAAATAAGGTTTGTATAATTCTATTTAACGCCGTTGTAAGTAATACCGTAGAAATTTATGCAGATTAGATTTCGAACTAGCGTAAATACAGATTTACATAAGCATAAAGTTAAATATACGTCGGAGCGGCGATAATTTATTGTTGCCGCTGCCAACTTATAGCTCCTCATCATCGTATGATACATTCACATGTATGCATATTCCAGTTTTCCTTCCAGATCGAGCTACCATTGTTTTCTCCACTTTCCTCTCGATCCGCTCTCAATAGTGCAGAACGAAATGTTTAAATACTTTCGAATATAAATCCATTTACATCGGATTATGCATGCAATTGCAACACGCGATAAAGAGCTTTGTTTTAGTTTGGGTCTGGGGGGATTATTTACATTTACCGGTCTGGGGGGAAAGACGCGTCTTAACGAGGCGTGGAGCGCGACCTTCTCCGGACAACGGAAACGGACGGACGAAAAAAAAAGGACGAAAGTGAAAAAAAAAATAGAGGAAGAAGAAGAAGAGAATCGCGCGCGTGGTAAGGATAATTGAGTCATTTCCGATATCGGACAAACCCAGTCTGGTAAAGTGATAGTATTATAAATCCGGGAGATCGATGCTTTTAATGGATCCTCGTCCGGGAAAGCCGCATTTAGGTTACCAGAAGAAGGCGCGGTGCTCGGTTTGCCGACACGCAAACAAAATAATTAAAATTGCCAGAGGGGCGAAACAAAAGAGAGAAATCGCCGCTGGAAATACGCCCTCAACACGACAAAGCGAACGAAAACTAAGTTAAAAAAAATGTAATAATACCAAGAAGAAGAACGCTTTCCTGAAAGAAGTAATAACAATTTCATTTAAATAATATCACTTCAAGGAATGTCATATGTGCAAATGCGTTACTGTTCTACGCGTTACGTCTGCAATTGTCAAATTCAATTCAATCGAATTGGTATCAGAAAAGTCGTATTTGGAAATTCGTAACTATTTCACGCGTTGCGTGAGCTCCGAGCGTAGATAAACAAATGAAATGCATTTATATAAATTATGCAGCGTTACGGAAAATATCGCAATTAAAATCAACATAAAATATTGCGAGGATAATTAATAATCGCGCGCCGTTGAATTATTGAAATGTGTCAAAATCGCATCCGTTTCGGAAAAATCAAATCGGTTTTGCTCGATTTCGATGCATCTATATATAATCGTATAATCAGGAAAATCCATTTCCAGACAATTACAGTTTTAATGATGAATAATTAGATAGAGTTTCGCTATTCGATAATAGTTCTTTTTTTTATATATATACAACCGCATAAAAAAGGACCGCACAAAAACAGGTTATAGTTTATATATATATATTGTAATAATCAAGATTGAAAAAATTTAAATACAATAAGCGTAATAAAAGATTTCACACGAAACGCTCGTATAATAAAATATTATACGTAAAAGAACACTTTGCATTCGAAATTCCTTGTGATAAATTGCTGTTACAATGTATTAAAGAGAATTAATTATTTTCAATTTAATAATCACAAGTTGCTTGACAGCTGACTTACACACTATCATTACTCTAATAACTATCATTATTCTGATACACTTAATACATATATGCCATCAATTATGAATTCATGCAAACAACCATTTTTTTTTGTTTATACATTACGTACTTTATTTCAAATTAAATAAAAATCTTTAATCTACAAACACTATTACTTGATTTTTTTTAAATTATTTATTTTTATTTAGAAGATTTTATTTTAAATTGTCCGTAGGTCTTTGATTATTTTTATTGCGAGATTGAGGTATAAAGACAGCATCCCTCGCATTGCGAACTGATAAAGAGAATAAACAAGGTTGTATTAAGATGCGATAAGGTCTCAATAGGGGATGATGCGTGCGAGTATTGCAGTTGCCAGTTGCCATCTATAAGGTACTAAATATTGAAAGGCGAATTACACAGAGTAGTTAGTAGAAATACTGAAGCAGCCCCAGTGTCAGCGTTTGAATAGCGCACAAAGAACTCCGTTTACATACTAAATAAGTGGCCTATTGCTACAGATAGGCCTGGCCCTTTCTAGGGCATCCGTTTAGCAATTCAAATTTCAATTACAATCTGCGCGATACGAACGAACTCATTTTTTTTTCTTCTTCTTTCATATTGTTTTTCTTCAATAATCATTGATAATTTAGAAACTTTAAATTAAAAACAATATACTTGAAGTACTCTAGTATGAAATCACGTAATGTTAACGAAAACCTATAAGTTGATGATGGCAAAACAAGATGAAGTAATGCACGCATAGGCATGAAGAGAAAGATTTGTAGATAAAAAAAAAACGAGTAAAGGGAACCAGGATCGAACGAACGATGGATCCAGTTGAGCGTTTCCTAATACGAACAGACAATACGATTCGAGCACTCATACATCATTACTTAACGTACACATGCTCGTTTGGCTTTCCTGTTTCGTTGGTGTATTATGTTCCTTTTTATTTTTTTCGTACTACTTCTTCGACTCTCTTCTCGTTTTTTTCTCTCCTCTTATTTCTTTTTGCTTGCTCCTTTTCCTCCATGTATTATATGATTTTTTTTATGCGGCGCAACATTCATCTGGTATTTTGCAAGAGAAACGTGATCGATAAATATTTCTCAACGCTCTCAGAGCGAGCCAGAAAAATCAATTTAACCGATTGTCCCAGCCCCGCGCAACGTGTTTCATTATAATTATTCTTATTATTATTATTATATAATCGTAAAATAAAAATATTTATTGGTTATTTGATATTTTAAAATTAGAACTATTGATTAAATACTTTCGATTCCCCAAGGTTCGGTGTTTGGTCCAATCGATTAATAAATATGTATAAGTTTTTCTTGGCGTTTGCTATGGTTGTGTACAGTCGGAGGGGACTGCTATAATTGCAGTTGGCTAACCTCATTTAATGCCCGTATAATGAATGTATTTCACTGGATCTACTTTAAATAAACTTGAAGGTGCATTATACGCGCGTCCAGTCCAGTTGCATAATGATCGGAGACGGAGGCGCATATGCATACATCTGGGGTAAGAAAGAGAGAGTGAGAGAGTTTTAATTAAAAATAGAAATAAAGAAAAGTGAAAAATAAAGAAAGGGGGAAAATTAATTAAAGCGCACGCATTAAAGCGAACGCGGGGAATTAAATAATAACAATATGTGGATTTAAAAAGGTACGAAGGTATATGTGTAATATTGTGGTTGCAGCAGGCTCTGGGGGGCTTTGGGGGGTGGTTTGGGTATTGAATACCAGTACAGAGCGTTTAAAAACGAACAATGCCGGCAAATAATCGAGCTAATGAGATTGATTTTGTTTTGTTGAAGGTCCAAATGAAATGTAAATATATACATTTCCTATAATTGCGTTTTGCATTGCATTTCCATTGCCGTTTGCGTCCATTGTTCACGTTTGCCATTACAGGGCCTCCTCTAAATTGTTTCTGGATTGCCGAAGACGAGGAGAATGCCGCCGGGCCTACCACACTCATCCCATTTTCAGAGCTCAGAGCCCGTCTCCATCACTCCGCGATTGGATATCCAACGATTAATTCTCCCATTGACGCTCCTTCAAAGGCCAGAGATTTGCCACTCCAATGTCGAACTTGAATCCATCCACTTTCGGTAATACGTTTACGTTATAAACATCAATAGAATTGTGCTTGATTACACTTGGTTCATCTTTAAACAATGCTACAATTTAGTTATGATAATATTGAAGATCTCAATTAGATTCAATATTAAACTGAAAGTGAAATAATTATTCATTTGGAAAATTTATAATGAACCACTTTAATGTGTGTATTCATTTCATAATCGATTTACGAAACGCAACGACTTTATTAATACGAATGTAATGACTGAGCCTGGCTTATATAATTAATCAAACAATTTTATTAAGATTATCAATGGCGCTGTAATTTATTGCTCGATGCTAATCTCTATAATAGCGGAATTAATGAAAGATTTATAGTTCGACCACATACTTCCATGTATTAGAACAATTAAGCTAAAAGCTTCCAAAATTACCAATCTACATTTTTGAGTATTACTTTTGTTTATGTTTATGGAAATTTATATATCTATAAAATAGATCATGCTATTGTTATGTGAATGATGAAGAAACAGTGATAGTGATCTTGTGTTTGAGGTAATAATTATTGAATGGTGATAAAGTTGTTCACCCTGTATATGGTTGGAAGAGGATACGGGTAGCGCACGTTTCGCACTGGACTTATCTATTGGCCACTGTTTGGAGATCTCGGGGCATGGGCAGAAAGGCCGCCGATAGTCGAGGATTGATATAAATGTTGGCATATCATTGGGGCCCCGAAGTAGCTCCTTGAATAAATTACAAATGTACATGTCTATAATTGGCATCGATGTCCGACGGGGTACAGAGTGGATGATAGCAACGCAGTAGTGGGTACCGCTTATTTAGCATGGATGCATCAAGAGCTGAAGCAGCAGCAGCAGCAGCGAAGGAGGAGGATGAGGATGAGAAGGAGAGGAGACGTCGTCGGGCTGAATCCGAGGAGACGTCTTAAATATTTATAAGTTTGTTTGCCGGATTTTTGGGCACCGCTTGCGCTTAACTAACATCTGTATTGTATATTTATTGACAGGCCGGAGGATCGTTAAAGATGACCCCGGCAGGATACGCTCATTTTGACTCCTGCCCTATTGCATTGCTCCGTTTTGGTTGGGAAGCAATGGCTGGAAGAATTTCGCCGTAATCATAAGAGCCGGCCAGGCCTTGCTCCTCTCCTCTCCTCTTCCTCCTCACCCAGGATGCCTCTGACTCGTAATGAATGGGTCCGAGATTGCGCTCGGGTTTTTCTTGCGGTATGTGAGCGCGTTTAATGGAAAGAAGAAAAAAGTAAGAAGAGGAGGCAAAGCAGCGACAGCAAACAACGAAATAAAAGTGGTTAAGAAGGAAGATCCATAGTCGAGAGGTGAAGAGTAAGATGATGAAGAAGAAGAAGAGAAAAAAACAGCGTAAAAGCGATCGGTTAATTAAAAATGCATTAAATGTGTGTCAACGTTTTTGATGGACAGGTGTTGACTCAATGAATGTCGAATGAAACGGAGCGGGGAAACAAAAGGTCGCTTAAAATGGATGGACTTTTGGGTCGATGGTCCGGTCTGGAGATAAGTGCGGTATCGTCGGTTCCAATCACCGTTTTCCCCGTCGATGTTTCAACGCTTGCTCCATATTTATTATGTTCTTATTTTAAATGCATATATGAGGGCTTAGCCTGAACCACGACGGTTGTGGCTCCATACCTCTCTCCATCTTACCACCACAGTATTAGTATGAGGTTGAGGTTGCTGCATGCTGGAAAGTCCTGTTGTATTCTCTCGCGCTTCGAGATGGAAACGGCATCAGCATGCGATGAAATCTGTTACGGAGTCGCTATTTACGATTGATTATAAAGCATGGCTTGTATAAACACGCTATAAACAAACAATAATGGTTAGAAACAAACACGTTACGGCGTATAAATAAAGTATAACTACTGAATACCTGATATAGGTGTACATAATCTCGCTCTTTAGCATTTACATACGCGTCCGCGCGATGCGGCGCTACCATTAATGTCATCAATAATGTTTCCATACTTTACGTGCTCCTCCGTAATTAATTACAAATATTTTAGCAAACTACATATGCGCTCTCGAGTGTTACTTCTTGCACATTTACATTTGATGTACGACGATCTGAAAAGTGCGGATCAGATAACCGTTTCCATGGAACGCAACTCGCGCCCCAACTCCAACTCCATATCGAACTATCGCTCTCCATCCAATACATACAAGCACAAATTTACAACTAAACTGCTCCTATCTACTGGAATCTGGCCGACTCCCCATTTGGCTGCAAACCAACAGCGGGAAACACTACCACATTCTCATCCTCATCCTCTACTATCCTTTTTCCTACCCTTCTCCTCATCCTCCTTATTATTCTTATTATTCAACCTTGCACACACCATTTTCCGGTAACCTCACAACCTAACCAAACCAAACCAACCAACCTTCGCTTCGGCAACTCCTATTTTCATAATGAACACATTTTCTCAACACTTTATTACCCATTCATACTTTACGGCCTCGTTAATATCCTAATTAAATTATGTAAAGCGCACGCAATAATCATAGAGCAAACAAAGCGTTTGCATTTAAACGATCGCAACTTGTATCCGACTAATAACATCTCGCATCGTAGGAATTAATTGAAACAAGCGCGCATTTACATTAAAAACCGATTCGTACATTCATTATAACTGCCCCTTCATTTCCAGTTATGACTTTTCACAACGCATTGATTTTTAATTATTATATTATTATTTTTGTTTACTTTTCAAAAGTTTTAATTAATTATAACATTAAATTAAAAAATAACACGTGTTTAATCCGGTTAATTATTTGGATAGAAGGAATTAAGATTGTGGTTTTTCAAGTTCAAGTTTATCCATTAGATCCGAACTTTCTAAACTTAATTTCGTTTTCTTGTTTAATTAGAATTAAGAACCGCGAAATATTTACCTTCTCGTTAATTAAAATTTCAACAAATATATAAAAATTCACTTTAGTAAGTTTTAGAAACGCGAAAACGCACATTAAATTAGTTATCGCTTTCCGGTAAAGAAATGAAGCAAAAGCTGCCGTGATTTATCGTTACCATATGCAAATAGGAAAACTGCTAATTGAGTCGTATTAACGGAAGCACGTCATTTCACGTGACCCATTCAAATTTCGCGCTACAATTAAAGAGAGGCGACAAAATAAAACAAGAAGCACGTACAAAAAATTACAATTGTACAAAAATGTGAAAATACATATGCAAATAAATCGCATTGTTTAATTAAAATTGTAGTATTTTTTTTTAAATTATTAATCTAAATGTGCGCAATATTTTTTTTTTTGAATTTTAATTAACACGGCTTAAGTTATTGTATTTCGCATTTTGCAAATTTCAGGTCGAATAAAACAAAAATTACGTATAGTGAAATTAAAAATGCAAACGTCATAAATACGTGAATCAACGTAAAAGCGTTTTAATTAAATCGCGCTCCGCGAAGCAGATTCGCGCAACGGCGGTAACTGGATGAAAAAAAAAAAAGAAAGAAAAACAAACAGGGGAAAAGCGAAACGGAAAAATCTCCTGAAAGGATTACCGGCTTTTCATATTGTTTAAATAACGCTCTCAGAATGGTGCAGTTGGGAAAGTAAAATGGATGGATTGGAACAACAACAAAAAAACAACATAAAACTACAAAATGAAAACAAATAAAGCAAACAAATATAGGTGCAGGAAGTTCGGGATGAATGCTTGTATCCGGGGAAAATGAAGTAACGCTAATTGAGGAATTCGGAATTTGAAATGGTGGCAAAGGGGGTGGAGAATATAATATATTATCAACGTAAAAGGATCCGAATTGAATGAGCGCACGAGCCACTTCAAAAGCGAATTTATTTCTACATTTAAATGAAAATGCTTTCGCATAATAAAATTGGAGTACTTTTCCTCGTTAACGCTCACATGGCAAATGGAAGTGTCTGAAAGTGTGCGTGTGTATATATATATATATACCCCATATGCATATACTAATTGTATTGGACTTTTCCTTCCAAGTGAATTCTATTAAATAAACCATTTATACCCGTCAACCTGTGGTATGAAACGTTTGAAATTTTCTGAAAATTGCCTAATTGCAAACAAAATATCAATCCAAATGGCAGCACCAAGTATAAATCTACATAACCTAATTATTTCTATTTAATTATGAAATCATATAAAGTTTATTTAAGTTAGTTTTATAAAAATTTGTAACTGAAATAAAATTGTCGAAGAAAAATTAATATAATTGGAAAAAAACGGCGTCTTTACTATTTGACAAGTATCCGGTATGCAACGCTTCCCTCCTCCACCAATGGAATCCATCAGCAATCTGGTTACCGGTTTGCGTTTCCCAGTCCCAGTTCGCTGGAAAAGCGGTTATTAAATCTGATTACTATCTGGCACTTAATGGGGAAAGCTGGCGGTTGGTACCTGCACTCATCGGGCTGTTTCCAACCACGTGGTCCTTTTGTCTTCACCTTTTTAAATGCGTGTATACATTTTTGTACTAATTTATTTGGTATAGGAAACAAAATGGACCAGCATGATCAAGCAACTAATACTACTTAAACGCCGCTTTAAATGATGATAGCCTATACGATTTTGAAGAATCAGGATTGAAATATTCGTGATTAACAGTCCCAGCAGATGATATTACATTAAATAGAAAGTATCCTAAGGCTACAAACACTTACAATTTATAATTTACTCAGCTAAATGAAACCAATCAATTTGGTAATTGTAAAAATAATTAGTAATCGTTTCAAATGCAAATTGTATGATTTGAACTTAGAACTGTCGACCTTGAATGTAGTAATTTAGAAAAGTAAAAGCGCATAGCGGTTCCAAAAGTGCTTTCAAATGAATTCCCATGTTAACAAACCTACACTTAGTTGCATGTTTGCGCAAATCATTTGCGTTAGGGTTGGCTAGCTTGCGCATTACCCGTAACTTAACTTGACTGTTCCTTCGCAGCAAAGCGTTTAGCGTAGCGGAAAGGCTCCGAATATCCGTTTGGGTTTTTCCTCTAAGTTTTGTTTTCCCTGTGGAGCGGAAAACGTCGGCGGCGGCGTCGCGACGTTTTATTCTAATTACGCTCTTATTTAGATCGCAATTAGCCGGCCTGTCGCGGCCAATGCCAAAATAGACCAGACGCCATCGAGGACTATAAATAGATGAAGACGAAGTGTATGCACGGCTCGGCACAATGCAACAATTTTCCGCCGTTTGTTTGTTTTTTCCTGTGCATTCTCTTGCAGACGTTTTCTATTTTGTTTGTAGCGCGCAAATGAATTCAAATCGATGCGCAAAGTGTGCTTTGTTTCCGCCCGGAACGGAGAGCTTTAAAACGCATTTACAACAACGCTGAAATTATTCATCGTGCGCACACAAACAACCCTAGCATCCTATTATTTCGCCTCCGATATTCCAAAACAAAGGGACCCAAATGAAACATATCAACTTTTCAACGTGTGCCCCAGCAACTTTTTCGGTGTTATTCAATTTTGTTGCTCAAAATTATTGTTTGCATATCACTCCAATATTTCAACCAACAGAATTGATCAATTCCGGAGTCGGTTAACTTTATTTTTTAATACTTTATGTTAATTGATTTAATTAAAAAAATATGTGATTACTAGAAATTAACAATAAAATAATGATTTAACATTTAGTTGTTTAACTAGTTTTAATTACTACAAACAATACCATTATTTGTCCTGCATAAACACGCAGTTATCAACAAATTCCCTAAATATTTCTGAAACATTTCGCGTCCATTCATCGGAGCTCGAACAATCGCAATAACACGAGCGCATTATGCGATTGTTCGGACATTATTTTTCAATCTAATTGTTTCGACGTTTAATTAAACAATTCCCACATTACGTATTTGTTTTCATGTTTAGCGAGCTCAAACGCCCCTCTGTGTTTGCCTATTGCATACGTGTTTTCGACGGATTTTCAGACGCGATTGTTATGAAACAAACCACTATTATGCATGCACATACATATAACAATGGTAAATAAAAAAAAAGGAACTACTGGCCGTTCGAAACCGCGTTTTAGCATAACGCAGCATAATATAGTATTATTATGTATCATAAAAAAATCTATTATTATACGTCAATCAATATCAACAACTTAAACTTTGGATATTACATACTTTTGTGCTGCTACTGCAGGTTTAGAAAACAAATTAATGATAGAAACTTTATATAGTAAAAATCATTGGAATAAATCTTGAAATACCCAAAAAAACGTCTGCTAGTAACGAATGCGATGTTTCAGCGTAGCAAATGAGAGAAAATTGTCTATTTCTGCAAAACAAGGACCTACTTAAAATCTATATAGTTTTCTATAGAGTAAATTTTATTTTATTATAGTTTTATGTAATATTAAAGAAGTTTTGTTTCGTGAAATTTTATTTCGTTATTTTTTTTATAAATTTATATAAGTTGTAAAAATACTTTGTCTCTATTTTTGATTGTGAAAATTCGAAAACCGGTTTTGTAGAAAAGTTGAAACTCAATTTTTTTGTTATAAACCCTAATACAGTCTGTTGCTTTAATCGTTTGTACGGTTCTCCGCTAATCTCGCTTCTTTATTATCTTTTTTCTTGCGTTTCTCTCCTTAACCTTCACCACTGGTTTAATCTCTCGCAATTATTTAATATAAAAATGTCATTTCATTAACGAGCTAATTGCTTTTGCATTTGTTTAATTGACAAAAAAAAATGGAAAGGGGACGAGAACCCAAGCGCTGGTTACACGGCTAATATAAAAAGGATTTTATTACGTAAACAGAATTATTAAAATATTCCACAACTTTTATACGTTTAACACAGTGGTTCCCAAACCTATTTGGCCTACAGTTTCCTTCCCAGAAAAAAAATATTACTCTCCATCTCACATTGGAATTATTTTTTTTTAAAATTTTAATAGCAATTAAACAGAAAGATATATGTATCAAATGCAATTGTAAAATGGATCGCTTTGGGAATCACTGGTTTAATCTATTTTAGTAGATTTTACTTATCCAAATAATATTTTTTACTGCTCCGTATCTAAATAATGGAAACTTGAGCTCTGACATTTTTGTATAATTTCAATGTTAGATGAAACTGTAATCTTTAGTGATCATTGTGTATTTTTATAGTAGCAATTTGTTTTAGAAAAGATTTTTTTTTGATTCTATGAATTATTTAAATTTGAAACGAAGGTATTTGAAGCACGTTCACACGGTGTGGTATTATTTCAAAAGCTGTAATCACTGATAGTACTTTTAATTACCAATTAGATTTTTCATTATCATAAATTATAATTTTTATCAAGTTTTATATATTTTTTTTTGCATTCGCTGGTAGCGCGCTTAATTAAGCGTCTCTGGTTGTTATAGAAGTTGTAATTAAGCGTGAAATGATGTTTAGAGAAAACAATAATAGCTACGTGCATACGTGAATGGATTTAATCAGCGAGAGAAGTGTAGTCTATAGTTGTCTCTACTTGGATTGGCCCCACGTTGGTCGCCAAAATATAATAAATTACGTTTTTAGCTACTGAAGGTAATTATTATTTTATGTTATCTTAATCATATTTTTAATTAATTATTTTGTTTGCTTTAACTAATTAAACTTGCAATGATGTTTAAAGGAAAGGTTAATAGCTTAATTTATATGAATTTAATGAAGGTCGCCAAAAATATGCTTTGTCGATGATAATTTGAGGTCTGTGTCGTTATCAGGAATTCATATTTGCAAAGCAAAGGTTTCATTAATCGTCTCGTTGTTGTTGTCATAATGGTGGCAATTAAACGTGAAACGATGTTTATAGAAAACGCTAATAGCCTATTCTGCGTACAGGGCACGGATCTAATCCGGCAGTGAGGTAATCTGCGCCGCGTTACGTGGCAGCTCGCAATTTAGGTTTAGGTTTTGTTGCAGCGGCGCTTAGATTAATAATGACGAGGTTGAAGGATGCAAATCTGTTTTCGGTGTATTGTTGCTGAGGATGTTGGCGAGGATAGATTGAGGTGGCGAGGAGTGCGGACGTGTTTTATTAAAGAGTGCGCGGAATTAATCGCCGGTTGATTAAAATTCAGCGCGAATAATGGGCTTCTCTTCTTCAGATCTCACTCGTCGTCCTCTTCGCACTCAACTTGCCTCCCAATCCTCTCACTCTCACTCTCACACACTCCGTTCTTTCGCAAGCCTCGTCGGTTATTCAACGAGGTATTTGCGGAGGAAAAAAAGCGCATATAAATACATTCCCGCACAATTCACTTTCACCTGAACGCGTTCACCAAGAATTTCCATAAGAATAATAATCGGCAAACTATAAAAAAAAATAAACAAACGCATTTAAAAAGAAAAGGAAACAATCAAGAAATAATAATAATAAGAGGTTGGAGATGAAGAAGACGGTATGAAAACGAGAGGCGGATCATCCAGTTTTCTGGTGCGTTGCTTCTTGCATCAGAGCTTTTGTAAAGCGCATAAAATATAAGACGACTATGTGTGAACGTACGCGGTTTATTAGGTATTGGCGATACGATACCAACAATATAACCTTTCAATAAAAAATAGAACTAAATTATCAAATTATATAATTAAAAAAAAGCGCCTCTTCCTGTTCGTTTGTTTTCTGTAACCACATGCAAGTCGGGTGGATAGTTCACGATTTTAATTTTTCATTGCTGGAAATTGTTTCACCTGGCCTTAGGCCTGGATAATTGAGGAGAACTAATTCACACGGTAATAATACACGAAATGTCGCAAATGAGCTAGATGCACTTGGGGGGATTCCCTCGAGCGAAGATCGTTTTTGTGCAAATTATAAAACCGTACAAACGATACATGTACACGAAATCTGGGTAATTATAATATAGTTGGGGAGAGTAGGTGAAGGCATTTAGAACGGCCAGATGTTTGTTTTATTCGGAGCGGAGAGGCGAAGAAGAAGAAGTTGAGGGAGAGAAAGAGAATAGAGAACAGAGTGTTGTGGCCTTAGTGTAGAGCTAAGCACTTTTTAACGGCTCGGATTCCAGTTGGCCGCGGAAAGAATGACGCATTAATAGTCAGAAAAGTGGCTGCAAAGTGGATAACGTCATAATTGCAAGACGCGCTCTACGCCCGCAATTTATTCGGACTACGTGTGCCGCGCGAACTTTTCGGAAGTCCTCCACATATCATGCAGCTCGAAATCCGCGCTAATTACCGCATTCTCAGCGACTTTCGTCCCGATGCCTATCTGCCGCAGAGTTTTCGACTTCAGAAATGCCAGAAGCACTTTAAACTATTTCAGCCCATGCTAATTCCGCTACCTTGTTTGGAATTCTACTTCCAAACGTGTTTCCACATTATTGTCCAAGAATTCTCATTGGATCCTGCGAATATTTTCTCGCGTATTCTCTCAAACATCCTTAAAACGAATTGGTTTCCTCAAACCGTAATTAAGAACTTTTGATTGAACCACAACTTACATCTTGTTTCTTGTTTATCACATGAAACAAGCTTTATTAACAAAAGTTCATCACAAAACGAAACTAGAAATAAGAAATATTATTTTTTACTTATTTAATACTTATGTATTTGACTATAAACGAGAGGTTTAAATGGAATATTAAGATAAGTAGGAATTAATAAAAAAAGAATAAGAATAAAGTGATCATCAAGAGGAGTAGTGGAAATTTGCGAGCGAAGTGGACAAATTGAATTGGCTTCGTGTAGCTTAATAAATTAGGATGATTCGTGAATCAATGGCTCCGATAGCGAACTTTTCGTAGCGACTATCGGAATTAATTTGGTTAAGGTGAACCGGTATTATTACCTATGTACACGCACACACGAAGATGTATCTATATATATATACATACACGTACAGCTTATACCGTCCTCTCGTTTGCATGTTCCTTCGCTTTTTCTTTTCTCCTTTAGTTTTTTTTCCTCTCTCTCTCTCTTTCTGTCTTCTTATTCTGTTCGATTCCTCGCTTTCGCTTCCCTCGCGGAGGAGCTGCGATCACGTTTGTTGGTATTATTAAATTGGCCATTCAATTACGCGATTACCGCACGACGGGATTACGAATGCGATTGTATTAGCGGAGAAATGATATAATTGAATTGCAATTTTCTGATTACACCTAGTGTTAATAAACAAAATCCCGGATGATACGGCTTCTCGAGTGGCTCGGTAATTAGTTGATTTCCTTGAGACTATTATGACTATCCTCACAGACCTTCCTACATGTGCGGATTTCTCTTGTTCGGTTAGTTTCTTGTTTCATCCTTCATCTCATTTTGTTTTACTTCTTCCCTTCCCCATCGACATTCTCTCCTGTAAATTGCCTGTTAATAGTTAACGCGGTAGCCAAGTATAGATTATGTACTATAAATCAATATGGGCGATGACATCTTCTATTAAATATGCACCACCCCATCGCATCGATGGTCGACGCAATTTACCATCGATTCCCACTTCCATATTTACACGATTTTTGCGTTTAATTATACTGTTCCTTTTTTTGCGTTTCTCTTTCGGTGTGATTTTTTTTTTTTTTTGGTCGGTCCTCGTTAAGGATAACTCGTATCGGGAATTTAGGTGCAAAGTGGTTTCATTTGGGAACCGCAGTTATGAATTGATAATGAGGGTCGTCCATGTCAATTTACGGTGGTGGCGGTAGTCGTCCATTGAAAATAACTGGACCACGGACTATCATCAAACATGCAGGAATCCCCGGGCGGAAAACGAAATTCGCATGTGGGAATGTATGGTGAATAAAAAAAATAAACAAAAAGTGTACACCTGGAGTCTCGAAATTCGAAAGTAAGGCCGTAGCCGCTACCACCTATTTATTATTATTAATAATTTAGATAAACGCACATTTATTAAATGCCTCGCCCACGAGATTCGTGCCCGCAACTACAAGCCTATCCTCAATGAAAGGCTACCACCATTCTGCGTACGCTCTTTCTTTTCTTTTCCATCACCGCATTCTCATTTGTCTTTCATTTAACATGTTAAACGTTTATTACAACTATGTATGCTTACAATCTATCCTTTTAACATTAAGTAAATTACTTGCTGGAATTGTTATCTGCTTCTTTTATTTATGCATTTAAGTAGTTACAACCATCTGTAATAGTTCCTTCGGTAAAATTTATTTATTTTTTGTTTTCTTTTGAAATTTTTTCGCGCTGACTATTATAATCATGTTCGCATGATTTTCGAAGTATACGTGTCCGACGTGAATTTCGCTCCTCGTTGTTTTATTTGCCATTATCGTTTTGCATTTATTTTTCTTCGACTTTTACGAATGGAGTGAAGCATCCATCGGTCGGAAGGGAAAAAGCGGAGGAATGTGAAATAATAATGGGTTGTATTGGATATCCCCGTTACAGGCAATTCTCACGTAAGACATGTTTGTTTGTGATTAGCTAATGCCTTTGGCGACTCTATGTGAACGCTTGCGATGATGACCTCTGCGCGGATTGCACGTAAACTATTCTGTTTTTCTGTCGTTATGATGTATGGATGCTTTTCAGAATACATCTCCATATTAAGAATAAGCGTGTCGTGTGATTAACGCGCCGCATAAATTAGCTTAGCTTCGGACTTAATAAAGTGACGAAGTCCGAAATGCGATGGGTCATGTTGGGTCATCGCGGGAGGATCCTGGGTCGGGGATCCGACGCGTCAGGTCGGATCGGGTCGTTCATTCGTTCGTGGCCAGCCGCGGCGCCGGACAGGTTGGAACTATTCATATTTTAATTAAACTCGTTCAAATTCCCAGCGGAAACGAACTGAGAGCAAGAACGAAGGTTACGTTCGCTAATTGCATGACGGTTAGGTGCACCTACGACCTGAAAATGTGACGGCTCCGAAACATTGACAATTTTAATTCAACGAATTCCACTCCCAATTCATTCTACATCCCGATTATTCAATATCGATCTGAAACCTTAATAAATTTATATTAGATAAAACAATTGTAGATATTCATCATTTTTAATTAAACAGAAATTCATATTTATTAATATAAATTAGATGTGACAATATTAATTACTAATTAAATGAAACAATACAGCGCATTTATATTTAATTAATGTAATATAGTTTATAAAATACAGTTTTAATGAACCTATTACATAGTTTAATGGATGCAAACAAATAAAATATGTGTATTTGCAGAAAGCAATTTTAAGAAAAGAAAAGAAACTTTTATTGGCTATGGAAATTCCAAAAGATTTGTTGTATATGACTCATTAATTTTCGCTTTTATTGGTTCACTGCTACTAAATATTCTCAGTTTCTGGCGACCGACGTGGGGCGACGCGTTTGCCTCGATTTAGATACATCACGGTTTCGGATTACGATTTGTTTGTAATAAAATTTAACGCGTAATGAAATTTCGGAATTCATTTCCCTATTAAACACTTGCACGCGCGTTAGCGTACACATCGAATTTATGTATACGAAGCGAATGCGTGTGTATTTGTGCTTGTATGCATGTGCGTTTCATACAATTTAATAAATTATTCAAAACGGTTTTAATTAGCATTAATTGGCTCGAGCTGTGATTCCATCGCAACGTGATTTTTGGGACGATTATTCGATATCATCCCTATCCCGTTTTTCATTTCACGACGGTTGATCCCATTAAACGACGGCTGATTCCATTAAGCGAAGATGTATGACATCGGGATTCTTCCGCTTAGCGAAGATGTTAATTAATAGCGTGGAAGGAAGCAATATTCGTCTCGACTGTTATTATTATTATTATTATTATTTTGGTTTCCTCCACCTCCTTCTTCCCTATGGCAATTTTTCACTTCTCTTCATCCCTCAGGGCCATCGCCCTCTCTAACGCCGTCAATGGCAGACACTTTCGTTGATAAAACTACATGCACCCCGCGGCCTTCCATTAGGATTCGACCCCCTCGACGTGCACTAATTTAATGCGAACATAGAGCTCACACACATACACTTGCGTGACTGATTCCTGCACTTTTTGATTCCTCTGATTTATATCGCCGCGGCCCCAATTCAATTTACACACGATTAATTATCTACTTAGCCACTAACTACATCCGCACTCATCCAAATTACCATCACCCCCGACACCCCGGAATGCTATATAATCAAATCGCTGCACTCCAAATGAGGGTTAAAATGCACAGTTTGTATTTCTTTATTACAAATATTTCACAAAAGTAAATTGAATATAAGGAATTATATTTTGGCGGCCAACGAACAATCATTTAGCCTAAAATAAATGTTTTAGATTTGAATCTCTGGTTGTAAATCTCCGATATATTTACAATTGTTGCATGGATTCACTCGGGCGCCGTTAAAATTAATAACTCGCATAAATCGCCGTGTTTATTTGGCTTAGAGAACCGATAAGAGCTAAAAACGGCCGACTCGGTCGAAACTGATTATTTAACGGCGGTCGGGAATCACAAACAAGTAGTAGTAGTATGCGTGGAGTATACATTTGAGGTGGAGGAGGATAGTAGGAAGAGCTTCACTTCGTCGAGAATAACAAATTAATTATCTGCAAAAGGAGAACGCAACGAAAATAAACGGCGAACAAGTGAAACAGTTATCGTTGCAGCAATTTATTTAAGGACGAAGAGAGAGGATAAAAAGTGCGAGCATTATGCATCATTAAATGTGTATACTATCTATACCGATTTAGCCTGGCGATATATATATATATAATAAAAAGAGAAGAAGAAGAAGAAGAAGAAAGGTAAAAAAAGGACTACCGGAGAGCATATCTTACTCCCTGCTTCACATATCTCAGACAATACATTCTGCGTTCCGCCGCAGACAAAAGATTAGTTTCGTTGCCGTCTCTCACTCTGCGTTTTGGTCCTTTTTGTTTCGATTATTTTCTCCCCTTTTAATTTCCAACGAGATTAAATCTGCTCGCAGTTTGTTCTTAATTGCGCAGAAACTCTATTCCACTTAAAAAAATGTAACATACAAAAATTGTTCAACTTAAATTTGTTAATAGCATTCAAAGTGAAAATCAAATGTATTTGAATATAAATTGAAATATTAATGAAAATAGTTTAATTAAATGATATGTAAACTAATATATTTATTTAAATATAAAAGCAATCCGTTTTGTATGACAATATATTCTATGTGAAATAATAGTAATTGAAACGAAATGGAATGAAAAAAAAATTTGTAATGGACACCGCGGATTTGATCGAGCGCAAGCAACAAAAAGAATCCCGAACAAATAATTTTAATTAACTTCGCAACAAAGGGGAAATTAAATCGGGATCCATGAATATGCATCGGTCTCCCTTGTTTTTTCAGTCTGCTCCCTGCTTCAAATTTAATATTCGACGGAATTATTACACAAAAATATATATATATTTAGAGCTACAGAAAAAAAAATAACGTGCTTGAATAACGCCGAAGAAAGGAAGTTATCAATCGGTAATTAAAGAGGAATTTAATGAACGGAGAGAGAAGACATCGAATACACGTATAAATCCAATAACCGATTCGGTCTGATCCATTTCCTGCAGGCGAAGAATAAACTTCTAATGAAGTTACGGACACGGAAGTTATTCGTTTCTGTCACTTAGCGATGCATACTCTTTATTTGATGACCTACCAATTGCGACTTGTTTTTAAGTGTTTGTAAAAAAAAAGAAACATTTTATATTATACTTATACATCCTTTTCACATTGATTAATTGGCTTTGAAAAAAAAAAAATTTGGCAAGCAACGTGGGACAATGTAAAAATTTCTAAAAGTGACTCGTTTAACGAGCGACGTTTCGCATAACGAGTGAAGATGAGAAGAGACATCATTCTACATCATTTTTAAAACTTGTGTACTAGTAAAAATCCGGATTAAACTCGTTAAGCGAGATTTCACTGTACTATGTTTTAAATTTTTGGTTAAGGAATGTTAGGTAAAAAAAAATGCAATGCATCTGACCTGGAATTTATCTCGAATTAGTTCCTGTCGAGTTATCCTTAGAGGCGTAATCAAGCGCTTCGGAAAAGAGGAGCGATTAACGAAACACAGCAGGTTAATTAAATGTGTAAACGTTTAGATAATGCAGCTTTGTTTCCCTACAGCATTGAAAAAAAAAATTAGTATAAAGTGAAAAGGGTGTAAAAAAAAGAAGTTTCGCGTTTGATGTGCACTCTGCACGTAAGTTTATACACGCCGAGTTTATGTTGCAATAATTTAGTTCGCTGCAACTTAATTAAAAGTGATGATTAAATTTTAAGTTTATTCATTAAATTGAATGGAAGGATGCGAACAAAACCCAAGGCGACACGTTAATGAAATTTCATGCAACGCACGCATCTCGTTTGTTGCAGTGTCTCCCTGTTGTTGTTGTAGTTCTTCGTTTTTCTTTTCTTTTCTTTTTCTGCTAGGGTTGTCGAAGGGGAGTCGAGTGCCCAAATAAACTCGAGCACCATACAGTCTTGTTTGAACAACTAAAATGCTTGAAAAAAAAAAGAATCCTTCCGAATACCGACCAATTTTAGTAAAAGGACAAGGGCAAAATGAAATGGTTAGGTTTGCTTCAATTGGGAGGATGTTAAATTTGCATTTTTGTTTAGTTATTCACATTTTTTTTTTGTTCCATTACTTCTCGAAGACTAATATCATTTACGATCAAATACAATGGCAAATGGAGTTTTAACGGCTTTCAGGATCAACGTGAGCATTTCATGCATCGTAAATCAAAAGCTACGCGGAGAGAAACGGAATCGAGGAAAAGAAAAGGACAACATAAAAAAAAAGAAACAAATAAAGGACGAGAGCATCTCGAGGACCCTCCACAATTGCTTATTCGTTAATAAAAGACGTTTACAAAAAAAAAATCCTTAATTAAAATTCATCCAATTAGGTTTTTTTTTCGTCATCGTTGGTGTCGGTATTCCGCAATACCGTTTCCACCGTCGATAGTAATTATTTTAATGAAGCGCGCCCTTTTCACCGGCCCTTTTTAACATCGCGCAGGATAAGAATGCTAATTTCGAGGCAGATTCCTTAAGCAGTTTTTCTTCCGAATAGTAATGGGCCTGTTGATACGTCCGCCGTCCATGGAAATGAAGTACCACCCTCGTTTTCGCATCATCCGATGTTACGTAATGGGAATATCATAAGTTTCTTGTCGGATGGACGGCGGACGTCAAACGCGAACTCTTTTTCATTTACATTTTTCTCGTCTTGTCCCGTCTCGTACCGTCTCGTCTCCTTTGTTTGCTTCTTTTCAGTGGAGCAACTCATTTCCATTTTCGGGCAGCGGCAAAACCGAAAACGACTTAATTCTATTATAAAATACACACGCAACACGGTGCAACACTTCATCTCGGAGCAGCTTTCTCTTGTCCGACAGACGTTTGTTCCTTTCACCTCCCCTGCTGATTCAATTAGTAAACTGTTACATCGTCCATTGGGATTATTCCAGTTTTGCGCCATTTAAAAGAACTCAATGAAAAACGGTCTCTCGTTGTTTTCCTTTCGCTTTTCTTTGTTTATTTTTTTTATAGAAAGTGCTTTTGTTAAGTGATTACCTTATTATTCCAAATGTCTGCACTAAACATTTATGAGACTCCATTTTACAGAATATACATTTACAAAAACATAATAACAATAAATAAATTAATTACTTCCTTAGTTGGATGTTTGATTTGCAATTAATTTAATCTGAGGAGATTTCCGACGAAAGACGTCTGTTGGAGATTTCGAATTCCAATGGGCTTCACATCATAAACGTATAGGTGCATACCCACGCCACGAGTTACTTCCAAAGTAGTTTTATTGTAAAGGAAACTTGTAAATCGAATTCGATACTATAACATTCCTAAAGCTAAAGAAAAATGCATTACTGCTGTCTATTTTAGGAACAATCAATATGACCAGACTGAAATACAAATTCCGTTATTTACAAACAAATACAAACAAAACTAATCTTCTAATAAACAACGACAAACAGTCAAGTTTAGGTATTAGAAATATTCACCCCACGTTGGTTACAAACCACTTAAAATAATTTTATATTTCATTTATAAACACAATAAACGGAAATTGCTAAAACATACTATTACATATGAATAGAATAGGAAAGCATTATTTTTTTTTTGTAACAAAGGAAGTAATCGCGTCGGTAGCTGCTATAATTCATATAACGTTTACAAACTCTCTTTTTAACACTCGACTGCACGATTTAATAGTTGTCGTATCAAATATTAATTTTTCTTAAGATCGATGAAATCATAATAGAAAGGATGGAAAAAAAAATAGATAACCACGAAGTTGTTGTTGCATTTCATTTATCTGTCTTCTCAGAAATCCCATTGAATATTTCAATCATTGTTATTACTTTCGTTATTCATATTTATTTATAGTTCTTGAGAAACGCACTTCAATAATAATTGAGTTCTATTGTATCTGATCACAATATAATAAGCAAGAACAAATCTTTATTAACCAGCACGTATTTCTGTCTTTTTTTGTTTTTGTTTTTTTTTTTGCAGCTCAAACAAAACACTACTTGTATCCTGATTGCCGATTATATAATACTTGTACAATTAGAGCCTTGATTCTAATAACGAAGAATACTTTCTATAATTTCAATTTGTTAATTTTGATGAGTCAGTTTTAATTTATTTATAAATTGCTCGCCAAAATTATAAAATCAGGCTTTGGTGGGCGATCGAAGAATATGAGAATTCGATGTCATGTCTTCATTTAAATGCTTCTGGGTGTAATAAAAACAAACATACAGAGTTGAGCTCGGTGACAGTATAAAATGAGAAATGATCATTTGAAGTGCTTATGAATTCTTTGAAGTCGTTGTTCTTACTGGTTTTTGGTATGATTTCGTTTGTACATCTTGCTGCGGTGTATGAGTGTGTGGCATTTTTTTCGGACGGTTTTAGCTTTAATCGGTCAGTCTTGACCCCGGAAAAACAATGCACGCCACATAGAGGAGAACAACGTGCTAGAATCCGGTTTCAGGAATGGCCTGGTGAGAGGAAAAGAGAGACCAGGCAGGTATTTCTCATCGCGTTCCACCACCGCAGCCGGAGCGTTAAACGAGTTTCTATATGTTTCTGTAAAATTGTTATGATTGTTATTATCATAAACAAACAGACGTTAACCTTGGGGGTAAGAACATTCGTGAAGTGCCGTTGCTTTATTTACACATTCCCACAGGTTAATTAAAATTTTTATATATATATATACATTTATTTATATACAGAAAAAATAAAAAAAAAATAACAACAGCAACAACGAACCTCGACGTTCCCCATAAAAATTAATGAATCGGTTAGTTTACAAATATATTGGTAATATTGGCGTCCGACGTCGGTGCATTTCATATTAAACGATGCACTATAAAAATAGCGACGGCAGATGCTTCGGGAATAGAGATAAACCGATTTCAATTAATTAACACCGTCATCGGATGTTAATGAGGATCAAGTATGAGAGCTCTATGGGATGGAAAGAGAATAGAATAGACTGTGGAGGAGGACAAAGAGGGAAAAACTTCTCCTCCGGATGGAAAAATCGACGCTATAAATCTTGACTGCTTGTCCGCGCCAGACCCTCTCATTCCGTAAGCAAAAGAGGGATATTTTTAAGGGCACATTATCTGCTGAAAACAGACGCGCGACGCAATGAAATATCCATCCATCAAGTGTGGACCAACTCCCTCGGCCGCCCGAATCAAACGAACATTTATTGTCCGACGCTAATTCTTCCCTTATTATTTCTGCTTTATTAATAACGAACGCAACGTAAAAACCGTTCTCATTCCATCCAGTTACGTGAATAATGCATGCCTTTCCGAGAACCCTTTCTCAAATTGAAATGTTCCAACTACGATGGGGGTCACGTGTCATCCAACAAATGTCAATCCAATAAAACCCAAAGATTTATCCAACATACTCATCCTCATTATAATTATGATTTTTAATGACAATCAAGAAAAGTTATCAAAGATTATCATCATCATCAGTGAATTGATTCAAAATTTAGTTTAATTTTAGTTCAATTTTTTAATATTAACATATATATTTGACTTTTTTATTTGTTAAAGTATTTTAATTGGATTTTCTATGTAACTAAAGAGATACGACATATGGTTGACAAAAATTTCTTGAAACGTTCATAATTTCCATCAATTTATCAAGCTCTCTACGAGGATTAGCCTTAACGGAACCACCGATTTTTATAATAATTGCCTTTGGTATTTACGAGCCTTTACGGAATCCAGATTATATAATGCCGAGCGCATAATAATACGAGTCACGTATCACAATGCGTTTGGCGTCGAGCGCGAACGAAGAAGGAAAATAATAAATAATAATAACGAGAGAAGGATAGAAGCAACACAACAACATCAACAACAACAACAAAAAATAATAAGAGGCACTTTAATTAACTTGAATTCGCGACGCCTAAATCGCGCAGCGATCGTGTGCTAACTACTTTATGCTAATTAATTAACGTACAACCTAGATGTAGTGAGGGAGATGAAAAGAAATGAACGAAAAAGAAACGCGAACTTATACTCAAGAATTCGCAATTAATAATAACCGTACAAAGTTGGGCTCGTAACTCTCGTAATTCAATGTTATTAACCGTAGCCTCAGCTCGCATAATTGAAACATATTTAGTTTGGAACATCAATTAAATTTATTGAAATCTTATTTTATGAAAATTGATTGGAAATTTCATATATATTTTGAAAAAAATTTATGTATTTTGTATGTGTTTGGTGTGAATTTTGTGCGAAATCACGTTAATCGATGGGCAGATTGAAATGTTGGGATTTGATTACGCGGATGATTGGAGTTTAAAGTAAAACAGTAGCCCGTAACCGAACTATTTTTTCGCATTACATGTATGTGGATCATTAATAATGATGTTGTATTACGGCACGGCCGAACCGGTATAGAAAATGACAGTGATTAATAGTTGTATCTACATCGTAGGTAATGTGAATATAGCACGGTTAAACGGGCCCAAAACACTCGGATCCCTCAACTCACTCTACCATTCTGCTACACTACCGTTCTTGCTCGCTCTGACACTCTGGCATTCTAGGCATTTTCGACGCACAAAATATCGTAAACAAAATCGTGCATTGTGAATCCCCCCAGATATTATTAATTACTCCGCCATATGATGAATAACGCTTCAGCGATATTTTAATTTATTTTTTTTAATTGACGGACAGCGCTCCACGTCAAAACGAATTACACACAACCCATGTTTCTATTATCTAACTTGTCAATGGGCTACCCGAAAACTCTGGGCACCCCTCGAAGCCAATTTTACGCCTCACCCCGTATCTCACAAACGTGAAAAACGTTCCACTTGTCTGCATATTTTCCTTTACTTTCTTTCCCACCCTCATCATTTCAATAAACCTATACAATTTATATCAGCAATTTTGATAAAAGCACATAAAACAAGGATAAATAAAAATAAAGCGTTGAGTAATTTCTTAAAACATCATTCAACGTTTAATCCGAAGAATACCGAACTTTAATTGTGGCCTCTTCACGTGAATTACACAGTGATTACATGAATCACAAGTGGAATAAATGCCAGGCCGCAATTATTTATTGATTCTACGATGCATTGTATGTCAACAACTACGAGTAAAGTAAAAAAAACCTTTTATATATATATATATATAGGATGACAACGCGTTCAATCTTAGAACCTTTCATCTTTTATAGGCCACCTGTGTTCAATGATCTACAGCTATTTTCGTATTTTAAATCGTAATTTATATACGTTTGATAATGTCGTTATTATATAAAACAGCTTAAATATATATGCAACAATTTATATAATAAAATATGTTTTAAAACTATTGTAGTTGTTTTAAAAATATATGACACAAAAAAAACTATGAATTTTGTCGTATATCTGAATTAGAGTTTGTTATGGAAATTTCAATGAATTATTTTTTTTTCTGAAGGTAGTTTTCTTGTGATGCGGTCGGGTGATAGAATTATGTAAAGAAGATGCATTTTTCTTTTATGGCTGTGGGGGAAGTGCACGTTCGAAAAGTGTCGGAAGTTGGTTACGGCGCATCCCGTTTCCAGGAATGAGACTGAAATATCCTGACGGGTTGTCTTCGAGCGAAGGGGCGAAGGGACGAGGTTCCAAACCCCCTGGTAATCGCCGGTGCCCCGTTGCGTAACGCGTAACCCTGCCGTTTGCCGTGTTGGTTGAGAGGGATGGGTTTTGCGGATGTTACATAAAAGCGACGAAGCGCAGGAAGGAGCCGGGTATTAAGGGCCCATGTCATCCCCGGATCCAGACTGCGCTCCTGACAACTTTATTATTTGTCGATTTTCCTCAATACACCTGCTTAACGTATCGTGAAATCCGCACATAAAGGGCTTTTCCTTTCCTTTACTTTACTATATTTTTCTTTACTCTACTTTAGTTTACATTAGTTTTCGATAAAAGTGGCTAAAAATAGTGCACCCATTAAAGTTACCTATTTGGGTAGCAACTTACAGGGGACAAACCAATAATGTTCGATGTGGGTGGTCGGAGGTTAGCGATTAATCAAAACTGGCACAACACATTTGCGGCCCGACGTCACGTTTCCAATTTTGCCGCGGCTGTTTTTTTTTGTTTGTTTTTATTTGCGCTCTCTTGTTCCTCTCGCGTATTTTATTTTACGACCATCCGGTCGTACTATTACCATTGCGTTCGATTAACACGCGCACCTGGGATAAAGGGAGGATTATAAGGCAGGATTTAGAGGGTCGCTGTAAAGGACAAGTGGTTTGATTAACCTGAATGGACTGTCAGTAGCATATCGTCGGGTTTGTCAATTAAATATATTTGCTTCGGGCCTTCCATTATACAGATTGATTAATTTATTATTGGCGATTTGTTCTACTGATTATAACAGCGCCAGGACTACAATTATATTCAATCATTCACATTCGCGTTTCATTCTTTCCAAAACAGATACATAATTTATCTATACAACAAAAAATAGAAACACACAACATAATGCATTTAATAAACAGTATAATTTATATACATTCAGAACTAACCGCATAAAAAAAATAGCACAAAAAAATATTCGAAATTTTCATAAATACTTACATATAACAAATAACTTTGTATACTACATTACAGAAACTGTTTTTATGCGGTGGACAGGGACCGAATAAAAAAGAAGATTTACTAAATACATAATTCACTTCTACTCATGTTAATCCAAAACGCGCATCTTCTCGTGATGAATTGGTTCAAAATCGACTAACAGAATCGTTTGAGCAGGCTGTAAATATGCACACTGATAGAAAACATTATAATGATGCCAATGCCGTTGGAATCTCATATACCGCATAAAAAAGGACCGCACAAAAATATATGTATATTTAGTATTACATAATTTGAACGTAAAATGAAGGAAACAGGGGAACGATGATTTTTATACCGTATTTTCTTGAAATTGATTTCGTGACTTGTTAACAATTAATTGGGCTGATATTGGAAGTGGCCTCCCGAGGGGCTCCCTAGAAACAGTTTATCTATGATTAAGCGAAACAAATACATGGGAATAGAAATTACACGAGGAAACCAAACAAAACACATACACAATAATAATGGTGGTCATAAAATCGTTAATAAATGATAATAATGCCTTTTGCATTAATGCAGCATAATTAAATATCAAAATAGTAAATAATATATAATATTAAATTCGATCGAAGGACAAAAGGACCAATTAATTTTGGTTATTATATATAAAATATTTATATTTGAAATATTCAAATATATTTCATTTATAGATTATATTAACAAAATTGGTTCTATTGTAAATAAATATATATTTTATTCAGATATATGAAATCAATTTAATAATTGCTTTAATTGCATTTAATAAATGCAAATTATTATGAAATTTCTTTTTAAATTTATAAAAATCTGTATTGTGCACAATACGGATTCATTTTTCTTTTGGTAAAATATTCTGGGCTTTAGCTGCGCGAAATTTGTTTCATCATTTTTTTTTTGTTGTTGCTGTTGCTTATATAAGTTCATAATGAAATTGCGAACCGTATTCAGGATGCAACAATAGCTTGCAAATAATGTGGGGCTTCAAAATTGAATTCGCAACGATCGGAGAGACGTCTGCAGCGATACGAATCATACATTTATATGGTAAGATTCTCATTTCGGTTTTGATTTCCGCGAGATTGGTTCCGTGACGTTTTCGTAATAACGGTTCCGCGAGGATTCGGCTGGACTTATATAGCCTAGCTATTACAAAGACTTCGTCTTACTCAAATACATCAAGTAGTTAAATTAAAAAAAGAATAAGAATAATACAGAAAACTGGAGGAAGGATGTGGCGTTTACGTAGCAGCAATTATGCGAAGAAGAAAAAAAAACAGGACTCTCGAGTTCTGATTGATTCCGTGACTCTCTTCGTCCTCTCGCACATCAAAACAAATAAAGCACCCGATGCTTAATCTGCGGCCGACCATTAAAACCAAGGGGGGGGAGGGAAATTCAATTCGGTTTTTATGCGCACTTTCGCGTCGTAAATAGCATATCTCATTTTATCGTGTGTTTGCGAGCCTTGGTCAGTCCATAATACCCGGGCTGCAGAGAGAGAGCCGATTGTATCAATGATATAAAATATTCGCTGAAAAGCATTGCACGCTAGACGGTGCTTCTTCTTTCTTTTTATTTTTTCGTTTTAGTTGTTTTGTGTGTGTGTGTTCTTCCTCCATTCGCTGTTTGTTGTTGTTCTTCCTCTCGTTTCTTCTGTCCGCTATATCCCAACATCCATTATCCTCAAGGAATTCCATCTCATATCGGCATTTTACGGCCGCGACTATTTATAAAAACGTTTTCTTCCTTCCACTCGTCCTTTCTTCTTCCATCTTCCTTCCCTTCAGCCATAATACGGTGTCGGGAGTTAAAACGTAAATGGGAAAAGGAAGTGAGACTTCCCGTTCTGCCGGCGGGGAGGAGGAAGGTTCTTTATTTTTGCGCTCTTCGGGTTTTTCACCTGCTCGCGCTTTAGTCACCCGAGGTGAGGGCGCACGTCAATCCCTGGATCAACCGTGAACAACAACAACAACGAAAAAGCAACAACAACTTATAAATAGTCGACTCTTTCGAAGAGTTGAAAAAATATATATATACCTACATGGCTTGCGGTATCGATTCGGATGGGGTTTTAAGCCTATTTTTTAGTGCGTGTATTTTTTATGAGCGGTTGAGTGGGTGATAAAGCTTAGGTGAATGGAGAGTTTCGGTTCTGAATGGCGCGGCCATCCAGTATTTAGAGGTTGCCTTTCTTTTTTTTTTTTTTCCTTCTCCCTTCTCTCATCTCGTAACGGAGACTCTCTCTTTCTCCGTCGGATGCTTTTATCGTGTGGTCCTGCTCGCCTTCTTCTTCTTATTCTTCTTCATGTTGCTCCAGCCTCGATCTTCTGCGACATTGTTTGGTTGCGTGTCGCTTTGGTTGTCTCATCACCGATCTTCCTGATAGGAGGACAGTCTTAATGGAGTGCATCTCGACTTCGTCTATTGCGATAACGTTGCGCCGCACAAGTACACACTTAATGTAAGATGGCTTTCATTTTAAGTGAATTTCTTGGGCCATTGAGTGCAGGCGATGGGAGTTAGGAGTTGGGGAGTTAGTTGGATGGAGCGCGAGTGCGAATGGGTGAGAGCTTGAGGGATGGCAGAGGCGGCGGTGCGTTCCACCTTTACCTCCGGTCCCATGCAAAGAATCCAGTGGGTGTGAACACAATATTATAACTGGTTTTAATAATCGAAATGAATCTTTACACTTATTATAATGTGAGGGGCCGTTGCCGTTGCTGTTGCCGTTCGCCTTGCCATTTACAATATTGCACACGAGAGACTTGCGGACCTCTTTTATCGCCATGCATGTGATATGTTGAAATTATTTTGCATGCACTTAGTCATGCCGAGACAATGCCACTCATTTAAACACGACCACTATACTGCTCCAACCATTGTCATTACCAATCGTACTTCAATTTCATCTGTTCATAAACTCTCCTCAAAATCTTGTGTAATATCAACTACTAATTCCAACCTTTTATTATATCATTAAAATTCTCCATCTGCAATTATATTAATTTCTAATATAAAGCTATTATTTCAAAAAAATAAATATTTTCACGGTTGTAAGGATTATTTCAAGCCGATACTAAAAGGTGTTTTTTTTTTAATTCTTTCGCAGAAATTCTTAATACAAAACTAATTTTATGCGAGTCGAATTCTACAATGTTTTGCAATTTGTATTCGTGAAATGTTTTTGCACTTTTCCCGGGAATTCTCAACTTATCTACGTAATAATACTTCTTTAAGGAATTAGCTATTTCCCATTTTCTGCAACATGATAATTTGTTTATAAAAATCCTCACTTTAAGTATATTTGGAATTCATTCCATAATAAACATATGTATCTACTTTCACATCTTTTTTATTCAAATTGAAGAGAAAATAGACTGAAATTATGACAAATATAAATAAAACCTTGATTGTCTGAGATAGTTAGATTCTATTATAATTTGATTTTATTTTAGTTTTATTTCGTTGTATATTTTACATAATTTCCATTAAAATTTACAATTCCAATATACTTTGCTTACTGTTCAAGCAAATACTATATTTCTTCTTAAACTACCTTCGACTTAAACTTTAGGTTTGTCGACCTCCGAATTCTCATTCACCATCGAACTGTATCTATTTCTGTAAGGCTATATCCTTGCTATCAGACTGCAGACACGATTGTTTACTGGATAGTCCGATGGATTTTGCGGAAAGGAAGAAGGAAAACCCTGTGCACTACATTCAAGATGTTATTGGCCTTCTTCCCAGGTTTCGCTGGGATACAAAGACACATATTCCCCGAAGCTTCACCTCAATCACCATTAATTCAAGCTTTACCGGTGAACAGACTCGAGGATCGAGGACACACATAATAAAAATAACATTGTATACAATACAAAATGCCTCAAGTCAAAACAAAAATATTTCAAGGATGTGCGTTCATAATAATAATAATATCCATTAGCGTTTAATCGAATATTCCTCATATTTAGATTGTCTTTCTTATATATCT
>NW_017097594.1:63226-63598 GCF_001412225.1 Nicrophorus vespilloides
TCATATACATTTTTTGGATTCATTCTATCTATTAAAGTTTTCGAGAAAATCAATAAAATGTGAAAACACTGCTTTTTCGAACATTTTTTCAACTTTGAATGCGAATTACAGCCATACCGATGAAACCACAGTAATATATTAATACTTGCTAGATTCCCCAAACATTCAGCTTTCATATACATTTCATTCCCCAAACATTCAGCTTTCATAAGCATTTTTTGGATTCATTCTATCTATTATAGTTTTCGAGAAAATCAATGAAATGTGAAAACACTGCTTTTTCGAACATTTTTTCAACGTTGAATGCGAATTACAGCGAGAAAATCAATGAAATGTGAAAACACTGTCATTTTAATTTTTTCAACTTTGAAC
>NW_017097594.1:63623-78556 GCF_001412225.1 Nicrophorus vespilloides
ATGCGAATTACAGCCATACCGATAAATTCACAGTAATATATCAATACTTACTATATTCCACAAACGTTCAGGTTTCATATACATCTTTTGAATTCATTCTATCTATTATAGTTTGTAATTTGTAATATCTGAATTGAATTAGTGTATTTCAAATAAAATAATTAATTCCGAATGGATCATCGACCTCTAAAAACTCAATCAAATCGTAATTAGTTAATTACTTCGACACGCTTTTTGTTGGAATTCGTCTCTCACTTTTGGAGAATGGATAATATATTTACTCCTAATTAAGATACATTCATTGGGATTGCAGTGGATGCACGAAATAAAATATTGACACTAATTAGGTTATTAATTATTACTTAAGCAATTATCATTTGGAACCCCGTATTGAATACGTTTCAATTAAGGTTTTCTTTAGCATTTTACATTAATAGTTTCAATTGTTGAATCAATGAATTAATGAATACCACGTCGATCTAATGGTAGTCGTTAACGCTTTTTCCTGCATCCGCAACAGCAATAAATCTATTGAAAATCTATACGAAATCGTTAATCGCATAATTAGTTTCGATTATTAAAAGACGGAATTCAAAGTAACACATTACCTAATTAACATTATTAAGCAATATGAAAAAAATAGTTTTTATGATTAAACCTTTGAAATAGACGAATTGTAAAAAAAAACTGTTTTTTGTTGGATGCAAATTTTACCTATGGATCTATCAAAATTGTAGCAATGTTCGTGCCTCGGGCTGAACAAATGGAAGCGGTGAGCTTGAATTTAGTGTCGGAACGATAATTTAGAAATGGTCGATATGTTCATGCCATACTATACCATAGCAAACGGTTATAGGAGAGTGTATGTATGGAAAGCGTGTCTTTGCGATATTAAAACACGCGGATTACATATTTAACAGGTATGTTCATGACGATGGATAATAATCATTAAGAAGTGTACAATTCAATGTACACGAATGGGACACAATTTCGCTGCGACTTGTTCGTTTTTTTTTAACACGACAGCAGCATGAAAATCACGGGAAAGAGAGAAAAAAAAATATAACTTGAACTGTAATACGTGTGTATTACGTAACACGCGGAGGGTTTGAGAACAGGGAAGGAAACGGAAAACTGGAGCATAAGTGATTTTTGATTTATACCCATTACTTTGTGAAACGAAATACTTTCCTTGTTGCGATTAAATATATTATTTCCACGTTTACTACCTTTCTCAGATGATCTAACAATTTATAACCGCAAACATACAATTAACATAACAAAATTACAAATAAATTATTTAATTATTATTTTAAAATAATTATTTTTTTTTACTTTCGAGAAACTTTTTACTTTTTCCATCAAATGTACATATTTTATGTGAATCGAATTAGCAAATTCATTCTCATTTATACTGTTTCTCAGAAAAATGAGAAACATAAAATTACGTTTTTTTTTATTATTAATATTAAATAAAAGAAATTTGATAACATAAAATTATTTTCGCAGAAATTCTCATTACTTTTGCTGAATAATATTTCTTTGATTTGTTTAAAAAAAAATAAAGAACAAAATAAATTTAATGATGTCAGAATAATTATTGTATTATTTCTTTGTGGAATTCTTGCATATTAATGTTTATTAGAAATCGTAACGTAAGCACAATGCAAATTGTTAAAACAAGCAGGAATTATTGAAAATTGAGATAATCCCGCCTCGGATTTTATAAAATGTATAATTAGACTTTCACTTGATTAATCTCACCCGCTTCACTCGCACGCCAATTAACATTGTCTTTGATTCAACAATAACTGCGTTCGAAGCGCGAGTAAAGTATCGCTAAATAAATCTGCATTCACCACAATTACGAAACAATCACAAGTAAATAATGTTTCGTTTTTGCTTCTCTCGTTTTCGTGCCTCGGCGTAGGCGTTGGATTACGTAACGCGCGTATTTATTTCTATCATTTTTTTTTATCCTTAAACCGGAGATTACCTATTGAATTATTTTATTATTTAGTTTATTTGAGGTTAATTAATTATCCGGTATTAATGAATTAACCTCGAATGGGAGATGCTATCAGAGTTGAGAGCTAACCTAAATAGAGATAGAAATCTGGGGTAGTATAAATTAAAACCAAATTAGGGTTTAGGATAAGCGTTGCCCTATCGGTTTTTGCTGGAAAAGGGTGGATGGATCCTTCCGCATACATCTTTAATTTAAGCATATGCCTTTGTCTTAGTAACAAGTTACTTAGCACAGATCTCTACTTCTACTCTCAGTGAGATATGTATACATGCATATTTCATCTATTTTAATTGGTTCTCTCAATTAGTTAATTAAAATTGACAACCAAATCTATGATGTATTATTCATAATTTGTGGTTATTGTAATTATCGAAACATAATAATAATTTTGTTGTTTTCGTGTAGTGTTTAAATTTGAAGCGGATGTTCAGAACATGCATGATTTTTAATTGATGCGCTCAATTGTTACGTGATGTGAAAACGGATGAGGTTAATGGTACAGGAGGGAGAAGAGAAAAGATGGAATCGAGCAAATTCGTAAGTGATAAAATGCAGATGGCGTGATTACGTTTAAGTGTGTTTCCGGGGGATGGAGAATAAAGAGGTCTGAAGAGAAGAGAAGACAAGACAAGATATGGGCTGGGGGTGGGCGGCAGATTCACTGTGTATACATCCAGTTGCGTCTGCAGAGTGAACCTATCCATTTTCTATTATTCCAGGCAGCACCCACAATTATGAAAGCCCTTTGTGCTTCGTACTTGTACAAATTTCTTACACGGACGGCATCCGCGAAATCCTCGAATCTCATTCAATACCGAACGCCTCGCAATATGTATTCCCGAGGATAAAGCAGCACGGCTGCGGCGCATTCCGAAGGAGAAAGACAATTCCTGAACTTCCTGAAAGTTTGCGGGAAAAATAATTGGTCGCTATTTCATCCCTTGATGGATGTTTAAGGGATTTGAGGTCATCTCTAGTTTTTACCACCTCATCCGCTGGTATTGTGCGTGTGTGTTTGTGTGATATCCCCTCGGTGCAGTCAGCGTATCTTCAAATCAACTCGGTCAGCATAAAATTACTTATAATGACTAAGAGTCACGGAACTCTGTACACAGCTTGTATTCTTCGGAGTTGCTTTGCTTTACACGACCGAATACTTGATAGAATAATTGCCAGACGTAGCACAACAATGATGTCTATTATTTACTATTTTACATAACTTTGTTCCTTTAGTAAAGGTATTCGTCTCTCTTCCGAGCGAACGGACCTTCTCGTATCAAACAATTACCCGCCTTTACAATCTGAACCATCTACTCCGCTGCTATTTCTGTTCGGCTCTTCCTTTCTTTTCGATTTTCTACTTGAGTTTTGTTTTCTCTTCTCCGCGCGCATTCTCATCCATTATTTTTTCTCTGTTATTCCTGCTACTTGTTACCAATTTCCGTCTGTTTGAAACGTTTGTTTGCTCAAAATGCAATGAAAACTCGCATGGATAAATCCAATCTCTTGCCCCTCCTGCAATAAAGGCAGAAAACAATATCAAATAAATGCGCGACCGTCCGCGTACATAATTATTTTCTTTTCCTTCGACTACGTTCCTTTTTTCTTCCTCCTTTTTCCGCCTTCCTCAAATTACACGGTCTGATCTCGACACAAGAAATTGTTGCTGCAATAATCATCGTCTCTCGGATCACAATGCAAGAATTAGAAGTTCGAGCTTTTTAATCATTCCTCTAATTACGTATCTCCAGATGACATGACATGTGTGTCAATTTCGTAATGCCATCTATCGACAGTTCGATTATCAATATTTGCACATTACTTATTGCACAGCTAATTCGACTTCATCGGAGCGAGATTTGCCCCCAATCCAGATGCTGCGGTCACCTGAAACTACTCTCGCCGAGTTGGCTTCACCTAGGTGTGCGGCGGATACTATGCAGATCCTATTTGCAGTGCGGTTTCTTTGCAATTAGGAGCGAGAACACGTTCCGCCGGAACAGCTCTGAAACACCAGCAGAACGCAACGTGATTTAATTCCGCAGAGTGCGATTGCCGAACGCCGAATAACCGGTAACATCCTAATAACCGGAATGATTGATCATTGGGATTCGTTGGTAGTCTATTTTTATACCGTCGAGGAATTAGACTCAACATTTGTAGGCTTTACGGTACATAAATTCCCTTAAATATGACTCAATTATTTTCGTTCTCGTTCGAAACGGTGCTGTTTGCAATAACGTGAAGAAATTTTCACGCCAACAGCCGTCAAAATATGATTACCACAGAAGACGGCTTAATAATAACCCGGCAAACGCACACTTCTATTTCCGTATAAAAATAGAAATAAATAAATGCACTACTTTCGAGCGACCAATTAAAGCTTCCTGTCGGCCCGACAATCAGTTTATTATTTCATCTGGTTTCGCCGTTGATTAGTTTATCGTCGCCTTTATTTTAGAATTTATCTGTGAAACAATACAAAAACGGGTGCACGAATTTATAACTGTCGTTAAATAATAACTGTGGACACATACTGTATTTATTTATTTATTTTATTTTTTTTGTGGTTGTCAAAACTATAATTTTAATTGGATATAAAAGGGTCACCCTTATTATTTGATTATTCATAATTACCCGCGCGTTTTTATGGCGCGAACAGCTCGTTCTTTCGAACTATTAAAAACGTGTTCCAATTTATAATTTTATATAGCATTTTTATTATTGGACATCAAAATAATATATGGCAATTTTACAAACATAATATTATGGCTGCATTAAAGTCGAGTAAACTTATAACTAAAATCAATAAATCCATTTATTTTTATCTTAATCTATATGACCTGTTTCATTAAAGCAACCCGAATAGAAACGTATTTTCCGAAATAGAACATTTTACAAATACACGCAGTTTACTTAAAAAAAAAACAAGTGATTTACACGCTTTGCAGTTCGGATGGAAGGACTCGTACATCTCGACAGATGTTCGGTATTCGTTTCAGTTTTTAAAGTACTCAAGACGTAGTGTGTTTTGATTTTTCGATGTAAATACGCATTAAATATCATTCACAACGCTAAATGCATTTCCGGTCTCGCAACCATCCAAACTCTTGGATTGTCAACGTGATATATTAGCGTTTTTATGAACCGTACAATTTTTATCAATCTTCCCACGGGTCAGATTCAACCCTAATTTTATTTATCCTAATCTTGACATGTGAGTATTGTTTTATGTTTGATCAACTTATTAAAATTATAACGCATTTGTTTCTTAAGAAACGTACAAAGTTCAAAGAAATTGCTATTAATATATGCAAGTTACAATTACGAGAAAGAAAAGTACGAACCAATTACCTTTATATTATAATTTGCATAACAATAATGGTATTTATTACTTAATAATTACTATTGTTAGAGTTTAAATGATACGTCGAGAATTCCAGGTAAATGCATGTAGCAAATACGTTTAAAGCAAATAGTGGTTGGAGTAGGATTCTCATTTGAAAGAGCTTTACGATGGTTGGATGAAGCTAAGCTGAGATGTAAAACATTATTTGTAGTTGTAAAGAAGGATCACCGTGTATATGTGGAGTGAGTGGTAAAGGGAACGGATAATGCCTAATCTGGTCCTGCGAACTGCATCTGATAGACAATAGGAGTGTCACGGCTGACAGATGGATATTCAAGGCGTATTCTTTGGAGAGTGGAAGACGGTATTCTTTGGCCGTAAATGAATTATGCAGAGTGTTGTGAGTGCTGGTGGGATCCCCGTGTAATATACCTGACTCGTTTAGTTTTACGGTGTGATAAATGCTGAGAGGGATACAATATGTTTTAATTTGTTGGCAGCGATACAGGGGGACATTGTTTTGATGGGATACATATGAATAAAGCTATTGCTATTGCTATTACTATCATTTATATTAGATAGTATAAAAATGGAGGTTTCGAGGGTAGCGGCAGTAATGGTGTTTTTTTACTGCCGCATTGTTATCGGTTTTATGGTCCGAGCTCGCACAGACTGGCGGCTAGACAACTAGTTTTGATGTGTATTCAATAAATACAATGTATCCCAAATCCGGATTAGAGCCGTGGTGATGATGAGGAGAGGTGTCCCGGCCGTAAATAACCTCCGAGTGGTCATCGCTCGGTTTCCCAACCAAAGAAAAAAGTTATTTTACATAAATTAAATGCAATGCTGATGAATTAGTGGTAATAAAGGAACTGTACCCAAGGCCTTTCCATTTTGGAGGCTGCTGAAATTACTAATAAATAAAAGTTAAGGATCTATATTAGCATTGTACGGCAGGAACCGAAAGTTATGATGAATTAACACTCCTACCTGGGGTTTATTGCCGGAGCGTTAATTAAAAATGATTTCGTTACGTTGCCATTAGAGACGGAGCGGGAAGCCTGAGGACGTAAGAACCATCAGATGGTTGGATGGATGGATGGTTGAATGGTTGGTAAAAGAAAAGAGCCGAAGAAAAATCTTCTAAAAATGTTTCCAACTCTCTCTCTCTCTCGACACGAGGCTAATGTTACCGTTTCCAAGGAGTCGGCATAATCACATGTGGCTTACTTGCACCATTTTCCTCCACCAACTTCATCTTCTCGGAAGCAAAAATAATATCAGAGTTCCCGCTGGCACGTAAAGCAGATTGAGTTGCGAACTATTTAAGAAGAATTCTCGTAATTAAGAAATCTGCTTGAATCCGCTTTTAATGTATTCGTTAACGTGCGTCGTGTAAGTACATTGTGACGTTCCACCTCCTCATCGCCTCTCCTTCTCTCAGCTGGTCGAGGAGGAGAAGAAGAAAAATAAAATAAAAAAGGCTTGGAACCAGAAGAGTAGAGAGGCGAGGAGTCGAGGTGCAGGAAGAAGACGAAGGAGGAGGACGAGGAGTAAAAAACTGGCCATAACAAATTATCGCCGCGAGTCACAACCTATCAAGTACTGTTGACTATAAATAAGTTTACATCTATTAGCTTAAGTACAAACTATAACCAACTCATTTATTTATTGGATTTGCAAGCTTAAACTGTATTAGCATAAATATATCCGACGCTAAAAACATAAATAAGGCCGCAATCCTATACCTCTCTTCCTCTCTCTCACATTCTCTTAATCTACATCTCGATTCGTATTCGCACGCATACGTACGTACGTATATGCAATACACACAGAGAGAGAGCAACTCTGAAAACTTATTATCATTTCGTCTTCCCAATCATTCCGATTCCGAGCCTGCCTGCATTCAAATCATCTTGACGCGCCGCGCTCACGCCGAAACGGGTTTAAAGGTTAACAAATCCGTCAATCCAAATACCATTTCTTCTCTCGACTCGTTTTTCATTTTCACCTTCTTCTTCTTCATCATCATCATCTGTTTCGTTTTTTCGTTCCCGTTCAGCGTATTAACATACATTATTATTGCGGTGACGCAAACCCGAAATTCCCATCGCGCAACTTCTCGACCTCCATTCCCACAATTAAATTATACTCATTTGCGTTTTTTTGTTTTTGTTTTGTTTTCTTCCTCTATATATTTTTTCGCTTCGCGATTCTTGACGTTCCGACACCCGAATAAAAAATAAAAGAAAAGGCCGTAGCGCGTATGAAAGGCTAACTGAAAGAGGACGAGCAATGAAAAGAAGGGAGAGAGAGAAAAAAAAATGTATAAGGATAAAAGTAAAAACAAACGGCAAAGAAGAAGAAGGCTTGGGCGTATGCCAAAAACTCACACCTTGCAGGAAATTTAATGTACCGCACGAGCGAGTCCTATCTCTTGTACCAGAACAGCAATTCAAATCAGCTGCTAAAAATTATTCTCGAATTGTCAACTATGAATTCTTTTATGCATCAACTTTGACATAAATTAAATCCTCCAAGGTTCTACACTTTGTCCTCTTTCAAGTATATGGAAGATGACATTACTGAATAATGAATAAATTTAGGTAGTTATAGTACTATTTTCTTGTAGATATGCTCATTTGAGATTTGGTTATCTGTTTCGAGACTGCGATTAAACGAGACACCGTCGCTCATCTGCAAACATTAATTGCTAGGATGTCGTCACGTGCTGCTTACATATATTAGCTGATCTCCGAGCAAAACTAATAGATTTCAGTGGGAAATCGAAGAGGCTTAATTGAATTGGGCTTTAATTAAAGCCGTATAAAGTTGAACTCGGATTCGCAAGAGCACGCGCTATAGGAAGTATCT
Organism: Nicrophorus vespilloides; assembly: GCF_001412225.1. Taxonomy (NCBI): domain Eukaryota; kingdom Metazoa; phylum Arthropoda; class Insecta; order Coleoptera; family Silphidae; genus Nicrophorus; species Nicrophorus vespilloides. Next base: position 71,879 of record NW_017097594.1, read on the forward strand.
CATGGGATAAAATTAATCCGCCCCCTGTGGGAGTGAAATGCAGAAAAGTATTAATTACGTAACATTCTTTGGGGGGGGGCAAGACGACTGGATCAGGGGCGGTTGGTGCGTCGTCGGACTAGGTGAGGGAGATGCGGGTACGAGATTTTGGGGTTGCGGTTGACAATCGTGCCCGCCCAGCGCCAGAGTTATGGCGGTGTAAGGTGTTTTTTTTTGCCCAAAAACTGGTACCCCCCAACCGCCCCCCGGGCTCGGTGAGTTATTACGGTGGCGGCCGAAGGGTGTTATTAAAGAATCAGTTTTATTGCCGCGAGATGATGTAACGGGATTGGGAGGGCTTTTATCGGAGATCTCCGTAAACATACATTCGTTCTGACACGTACGGCAAATTAAATAATAAAAAGCAATATTCAATGGATGCACCCAGGTAATAATGAGGACGGACGAAAGGAATATATTTATTTTATATTGTGCCAGTCCAGATGGAGGAGCTGCAGAGGTGTTATCTGATGAGTGGACAAGGGGCACCATCATTCGGGTGTTATCCTCAAAAAAGTTTAAATTAAAAACCGCAACGCGCACGCAACGTTTTAATCAGGAAATATTATCGATGGCAGATATTTCGCAATTTATATACCAGTCTCCGAACTGAAAGCTTTACGGGGGCCTTTATTTCATTTTATCAGTGGACTGTGGTGCCAAGGCACGCACTTTCAATTTGAACAGTCGTAAACGTCGTTTAATATTAGCCTCGTCGGTGGTTGATTTTCAATTACGTTCTTATTTATTATTACCTTCCATCTTCGACATCTGACATTCATTTATGATTGCTATTATACTAATAAATAATCAAATTGCTTTAATTTACGATATACAGATTTTTCATAATTACTTTATCCGAATTACATTACAGCAATATGTTTATACTAGCTGGCTACAAAGATTCCTCAAATATGCAGCTTTCATATGCATCTTTTGAATCTATTTACTCCATTCCATTTTCTAGAAAATCACTAAAATGTAAAAACACTGCTTTTTACGTGAATGGTGAAAATAAAACCGCTTCCTGTATATTGCTTGCTTGCATCCATTACGGGCTATTTTGAAAGACTTTTTCAGTCTTAATATGACGACTGACTGCGATAAAATGCGTGTATAAATTTCGTTTGGGGGGAGGGAAAAGCCTCGGGTCCGGCGCCATGAAATTGTTAAATGTACTGTGAACTGATAGTCCCATCCCGTATTTTTTTTCCGTCTCTCTCATGGCCGGCTTGTATCGCCGACTTTTGGCAGATTTTTAAATCGCAATAATAACAGATTAATCCCGTCTGCTGCGATCCCTTTTTTTCCGCCTAGAAACATCCGCATGCATTTTATTCCGCTCTGTATACGGCCGCCCCCCCGTGTGTATGTTACATTTTGTTGGGGAGCAAAAACGAAGCGTGTATCAACATAAAGTCCCATGTAATATATGGGCTCAGGGTGCATTCTCTGTGTATGTCAGATTTTTTTTAAATTTTTATACTGTTTCTGGAAGCAATCCAAGCATACCGTTTTCCGTGTAACGATAGTATTAATAATAACTAATTAACAAACATGCTTAAAAAATATACTCAGGGAATAAATAAAGCTACTATGATCCAATGGAAGTCAAATCCCAAGGATTAGTTGGTGATTTCGTTCCGTTTTGGCATAAAAAAAAGAATTACGCTCGCGTCATTTCGTGATATATAGCGTTGTTGATGCCACGGCAGGATCAATAGGGAAAGGATGTGCGGAGAGCACAGAAAAAAAATAATAGTAAACCTATCTAATAATAGAGAGCAGTCGCCAGATCGTTAAGATATCGGAAAGCGATGTATCATACTGGAAATGGACATTGGTCGCAAACAAAAGTCGAATCGAATCAATAAGAGATTCCGTAAAAAGAATCTCGCCGAAACGGCAACAGGCGATAATTACCAATCGATTATGACTGCAAAGCTTAGTACTTCTTTTTCTCCATCTCATGCTTTATTTGCCGCAGTTTTATACCAGGAAACAACTGTTTACACGAGTCATCGAGATAAGGCATGGTACGTCGAACAACAGTTCGCGCGATAATGAAAAATTACGCTCCGCCAGTATCATATTAATATCATTATTATTATTATTATAAAGGTCGGTTGGAGAAAAGAAACCGCGTATTAGCGATTTGCGTTATCTGCAAATATCCACGGAGGAATGCAATGACCAACTTCCACTTGGAAACTATCAGATCTTTGAACTGCACCCACGATCCGAATTCCATTAAAAACTTTAATGCAAACATTGTTTTACCATTATTAAAGAATTTTAATTTATAATTGAGTGTATATTACAATATAAATCCTTTCACTATAACTATTATGATTTATAAGATTATTTCATTTTTTTTTATAACAATATTACGATTTATCTAATTTTCAACGAAAATCAATTTGTTCATCAATTCGAATTTTTGTTCTACTTTAATAGTTTATTAAGAAATCACTGAAAACATAAGAAATAATAATTTAAACGTAATTTTATTTATTTATTTTTAATAAAGCAATTGCATAATAATTTTATTTATAACAATATGATGATTTATCCGATTTTCCAGTGGTTCAGATTGAGGAATACTAAAATCAATTTCTTATGCTATTGAACTGAAAATTTTTGCAAGACGTGTAGAAAAATCTGCAGAAAATTATCTTTCTACCAAGAACGTATAAATTTATATTTTTTTTTGTATATATAGTCGAATGCGGATAATTAATGTATGTGAAAATAAATGGTTATGAAAGCAAAAGTTTCAGAATAAATATTTTCTTCTTTTGTTAAATATCCTTAATTTATAAGGAATTGTCGATAAGAATGTTGCGTGTGAATAGAGGGTGGTTAATTTATGAATGAAAATCATACACGATTTCTTCGTTTCAGCAACATTGATTGTAATCGGACGCAGCTAGTGGTTGCGTGAAAAGCCTCTTGAAAGTATGAAAATAAAAGAATACATTTGAGTTGGAATCCGAATAGAAGTTCCAGTTCCACGCTAGCCGTTTGTTTTCATGAGAACACTTAACGCAACTCCGTATATTATTTTATTTGAATTGTCTATTTTTATTTTATAATGAATTCTCGATCCGGTTAATTATGCAATCGGAATGGAAATACGGACGAGATCAATTGGCCGCGACATCAATTTACAATTATATGACAAGCTCAGCTCATTAAGATTAACACGTTCTTGAGATAGTAAAAATTAAAGCGAAGTGGAGGAAACAATTAATTACCATAAATTATAAGTTTACGGGCGAGATGTAAAAACGGAATTACAAGTTTCAAGTTACCCGCTCCTCGCTCTTCGATAATATTTGCAGTGATATGCAAATATTCTTAAGTCCTGCGGATTGACAAAGGCAATTATCATCACTTACAACACTTAGCGTCCTTATTAATATCCTCAAACATAATTGCGCCTCGTACCTGTTTTCGTTCTTGTTGTCGTCTTCGTCATTGATTTCGTTTTTGTATATACTTTGTTTGCTCATCTCTGTTGCGTTGCATCCGGCGCTGCGAAACCGGTTAATTAACCGGCAAAAACCGGCGAGCAACCATCGATTCCCAAATCCAATTTAAGTCCGCCCATACAAGAAACGCGCTTTCGGTATAATATCACAATAACAGAATTCATTGTACCACGTCAATTCCGGATTCCGAGTTTTAATTAATTAATTCTTATCAGGGTGTATCTGTAATGGTTCAATTTCTTTGGTTCCCGCAACTACAATGGAATCCCATAAAAAGCAATGATCAGAAGAACATCCTAGACGATCCAATATGTGCATGAATATTCATATCGCTTGGAAAAACGGAAGGGTCACCGCTGGAATCCAAGGGGTTGTGATAATAATTGAAATGCAAAGAGGCCGCCGGCGAATGTTCGGATTGTTCCCAAGGAATCCGCCGCAAGAGGAAAAGCGGGAAAGCCGCGAGGACTTGATGGTGATTGATTGCTTTACTATCAACCCTCGCCGAGTTTTTGGGGACGCCGAAATTAGCGTGAATCCCCCCTGGAAACCTTCCCTAAAAAAATATATATATATACGTTGGATCAGTTGGTAGGAAGAAGAGGGGAAAAAAAAAGTATTGCGAACAGCGAAAAAGTTGCAATTCATTTATTGCTGGGCGCGTCCTCTCCCTTTTTTATCTCTCATCTCGTACTCCCTCCGAAATCTTAAAATGATTGTCGGATGATTGATGTCCCGATGTGGGTGTGAAATATAATATTAGTAATTCTTTTATACGTAAATATGCAATCCGTCATTTCGCGACGTTTCGCGAGATTAATTCAGCGAAATGAAATTCCTGCCGAATCAATTCATTCCACCAAAGATATTTATCACACACACACACATAAATATAGGCCTCACGACCTTCGTCATCTGACGTAACCTTAATATAAATATAATAAATAATCTCAGGCAGCTGAATTGTGCAACATCAACGTTCTCGAAATCATTCCTCACAAACAGGAAAGCTCTAGAAATGCATATTCCTCATTTCCCCAGACACATACTTAAAAAAGAATATTAAAAAAGAAATGAAATATTATAAAAATAAATATTTATTAAAAATAATGCATTAAAAAATTTCAATAATAAATAAAGCAATTATATAAAATTGTACAGTTAAAATTGTATGAGCACATCTGGAATTAGAATTTATATTTATGTCGAACTGTAAATCGTATAATTTGAAGAGAATCGGAAATCACAATATTGTAGTCAGATGAAGAGCGTAATTTATGTATTGAAAACCATAATTTCTTTGGAACGGCGATCACAATCGAAAGGTAACCGAGCAAACAGCGTCAGTGGATTAAGGCCTCTCCACAATGCAGAATCATCTTGAAAGCTCTTGACTCGAGATCCCAAATCCAGATCCCGATACAATTAAAGACGCATGCATACATTATTTCAGTTACTCTCGATTTCTATGAAACATTTCCAAGAATCCATTCAGACAATAAACACAAAAAATAACTAATTCCTTGTTTACTTGTTAATAACGAGTCTATTTTCTTTAATTTCTTCTCTTTTTTCTTAACTTTTCGTTTTGTTACGTTTCTTCTTATTTTTTTTTTTTAATTTACTTTTGCCCTTCTCTCTCTTCTCGTTCGTTGTCGTTGCCTTCGCCTCTCGTTTCAGATATATTCCCGTTGTTGTATTCCGGCATTCAAGTGTAATTACGGTGGTTGCTTTGAATGTTATAAATGCATGTCAATTATCTTGAATAACTGGTTTGACAGCTGCGCGGACTTTCTTTCGACAATTGTCCTCGAATTAACTCATTTGTGTATCAATATTCAATTTATTTGTGATTATCGGCCACAATGCGTTACCATTATTGCTACACCTGTATCCATAATGCAGCGACTCAATTCTCAATACTCTCCTTCTACTCCTTTTTTTTCTTCTTCTCTCCACTCGCTTAATAATGATAATCAATCGCTTACGTATCTTGATCCGCGTTAATAACTCATTACACCAGTGATTCCCAACTGTATTACCATTATACAACAATCCTTTTGAATTCGCTTTACGTAATTATTTTTTAACTACACCTTTTATTTCATATAATTGATGAGAATTATATTACTTTTAGTACAGAAATGAATAAATTTTATTAATAATAAATTTGTTATTTTAAAATAAGCGAAAAAAAATCTTTATTAAATAAATTACAATTTACTGATGAAAAGTGAATACGGTTTGTTATAAAATGATTACGCGTGTAATTGGAAATGGTTAATTACGTTATTAATATGAGTTATTTAAGTGGTAAATGGTAGTTAAACACTTAATTTGGTCGGGCGTTTTGCAATGATTGTTTCGTCAAATCCGAATGCGTGACAAATGCGGAAGGTGTACCTGAGAACTGTAAAAGTCGGAGAGCGAGAAAGGCTGAGTAGGAGGAGGAGAAACAAGAAGAAGAAGGTGGAATAAAGAATGAAGAGAATAAAAAGAAAAGCAGCAGAAGAATTTACGTCCGGAATAGCTTATGGCGACAAATCGTAACCGTAACGAAGAGAAGTGAACCATTTACATCCAGGTTATGGGTATGGAACTGTTATTCTTACGCTTATTTGGTTACTGGGGAGTGGAGAAGTTATTGGAAATGAAAGTCGATTACGTGGAACGAATGGCGGAAGGTGTACCAACCCCGGGAAAAGTGCAGAAGCCGGCGTCGGCGAGTTCAAACGGCTGAAAAATTAAATAGGTTCCACACTTGATATGTGTGTGTGCGTGTGTGTGTACATGCATGGATGTGTGTGAAGGGAGACCCACCGTTGTTTCGGGTAGCCATAAATCATAACAATATTAAACATTTCACGCGTTACCAACTGAGCGCGCGACTATTAATCCACCATATTTCGGATGCAATTAAATAAAGTGCCGCCGCCCCCGCAGAGCAAACTTTCGGCCGAAAAAGAAAGAACCGGACGAGAAGAGAAAAAAAAAATAAAGCACACGCACGCACACAATCTGAATATACATATACACTGATGCATAGAAATAAGAAGAAAAATTAACTGATTGCAAATGGGAAAGTTATGTTCGTTAATTTGAAAATCAAACAACAATATGGATCATCTCTCGTTTCATTATTTTT
>NW_017097594.1:78561-93171 GCF_001412225.1 Nicrophorus vespilloides
TTTAAATTTCAGTCCTTCACGTGTTCTTGAAACGGTCTCAGCGTTATTTAATTTAATTAAGTGCCCTTTAATTACGATCCCCGAAAGCTGCATTTCGTTAATCCCTTTTTTTTATCGTTCGTCTTCTTCATCTTCGGTTAATTAAAGGCGGAGACCATTTGCTGCAATGATTTGTCAAAATTAAGATTGCGAACGCGTTAATCCTTTGTCGTCGTGAATATACACCGAACGAGTTTTCTTATGATTTTATCTCCGAAATTTGACGGCTTTGTTTGTTTTCAAATTCGAATTAATCCATTTCATTTTGATATCTTAATCCATTCGTGTGAAAACGTAACCAGTGCGGATGAGAACAAGCAAAGGAAGTATATATGCTTGGTATTAGGGCTGTATAAATAGGTAATTTCCAGCTTAATCGGGACTCATGTTTAATATTAAGTTATACAACTCGATAAGATTGATTGCGCCCCACTTAATAAATAAACTTCCACAATCCAATTTTACGCTGTTTATTTTTACTACGAAATGTTTAATATTTATAAAACAAGTACTTTAACCTGTAACTTTTAACCTATTATTAATTGAAATTTTTATGGTAAAACTTTAAAATTCTTTTAAATTTATGAACTTTTTTATTTACGAGGATAAAAATGTCGACTCGAGTCTTTATTATTAATATAGAAAATAATAATCTGAAACTATCATATGTAACGTTATTGGAAAATAGTGAAATAAAAAGCAAAGGTTATGGAATGAAAGGTTAGGCCTTATTAGTTCGTATAGATAAGTTATGATCGTCGGGATCGATGTTGGCCTGTGCTTCGTCGAGATTTTGATAATGTCACGTCAGCTCAAGTCGTGGAGCTTTCGCTCAAAAATTTATATACATGGGTTCGAAATCGACACCAGGATCCAAAAACCAGAGCCGTTTTCAGGGGCGGTAACATCCTGTAACGACTGTAGAACAGATGGCCACAGATTCGGGGCCAAAAGTGAGAAGAATCTTCACAAAGCAAATGAACGAAAATCTGGAAATAGCTGCGGGATGAAACGATTCTCTCTCTAACAGTTTATTTTTTATGTATGAATGTATATGTATATATAGAAGAGATAGATAAGTAAGTGTAGGTATCTGTTCTGGCGGGGCTTTAGAGCAGAAGGACTAATTTATCCGGCCTAATTGGGTGACTAAATATATTTTTGAGTAATTGACTGCGGGATTCTCAGAACTTAAAATAATCAGTCCCGAGGCGCGATAGAATCTGGCAGAAGTGCAACTCTATAAAGCAATTAATTAATCACTGGGGCGCGCGGATTTATTAAGGAACTGCCGTCGGCTTCTTTCGGTATTCTTCATTCGATTTTCCGTGCTCGCAAGGTACAAGAAAAAAAAAGCGTTTCTCCCGTCGGCGTTTTTTTTTTTCCTCTTCTTCTTCTTCTTCGCAGCGAAAAGTAAACTAATTGCCGAGATAGTGCGGCCGTCGCCGCGGAATTATTGATACTACCTTCGAGATCCATTGATACCGAATAATGAAATTTAGATGTTGTATCCGAAGTCAATTTATTAGGATAAATACCAGTTCCTCGAAGGCGATAGCCATCGTTTTGTTCACCTAATGCACGGCGCGCCGCACCCCCCGCAATTCACACACTCACACAGACACACTTACATACACACCTCCAGTATTATCACGTCGTTACGTAACGATCAATCGGAGACCCTTTTGTCAAGCGCGATGTCAATGCTGTAAACCAATATTATGTTCATTCAATCCGAGCAGTGATCGATTATATTTCAAAACAAAAATATACCGTCTCGCCAAAAATATTGGTCATATAACGATAACGCAAATAAATCCCATTAAATGTCAATTTTCAATCAAATTTTATTTCATCTGATCCGTTTCCGCTTTATGAATTGCCGGATATGTACATCAAGCTCAACAATATTTTTGTTTATATATATTATTGTTTGCAATTCATCGGATCCGTTGTCGAAGTCAATCATTGTTTACAAAATTCTAACCAGAATTCTCAGTACGATCCACAATTTAATCAAAGAATTTAATTCAATTATTTAAGACAATGACTTTAAAATTAATTTAAATATAAAATAATTGAATTTTAAACAAATTTAATGAATGAATGAATTGTCGTTTTTATTGAATCCCTTTGGTCCTAAAGGTAATTCACTTGCTGCAGTAGTTCGAATGTATTATTAACACTGAGCTCCAGAGAGTATTGCAATATTGCGATACGCAAGTAGCAGTAAAATGCAAACTCGAATTGCTCTAAATATCGAAATTAATTGGAATTGAATAATTAATGCACCGAATAATGTTACTTCTTCCGCAACGAATGCATTCGGTTACATACGACTTTAATTGCATCGCCTTTTCCATAAAATACTGCAAATCGAAACTCTCTACAGTGGAACTCCAATATTCGTCATTAATCCGTTCCTGAATGGATGAATATCAAATGAATGTTTCCAATAAAAAAAAACACGTTTGGCTTTGAGTATTCAAACATATAATTAACATGATTCGTATTGTGTTAAAATTGAAAAAAAAAATGTGAGTGGATGAAGTATATTTAGGATTTACTAATATATATATAAATTGGGACGTCTCTTGGATACAAATCCATTACATAATAGTTGGTAATTGCTGTGCGGTATTAATAATAACATCGGATTCATTGCACTATTGTGGGCTCAATTATAATTAATTGCCAGTTATTGAAATTTGATAATTGCCCATAGTGATGCAATTAATCCAATGATTTACTCTGAATGGAGATCCCTTTGCCCCATTCCGTTTTCCCCATTTGAAGGCAAAGACCAATTTCAACTGTTACAATAATTTACATTATAATTTATGCTTTAAGAAAAAATAATTTAATATTAAATTTTTTAAAAAATTTAAAGTTATTTAAAAAAATATGATTATTATTATTTAAAATGTAAATGAAATAAAATCAATTTAAAAGTGCGATCTTGAGTTATATTTTTATCAAATTTGAAATCTCGCTGTTGGAGATAATCAAACGTAAGAGTTTCAAGTAATTGTCGATGCTAATTTCGTGATTTCCATTGAATGACTCAATCTAATCTCCGAGTCGTCTAAAGATCAGAATCTGGACATTCCGGCACTAATCCTATCCACTCAAGCGTTCCATTTTTTTTCTTTACTTCTTCTCATTGTTGTTATTCGCTCTCCATTATTTCCCGCTTTCTTCCATTACCAAAACTCGAGTGCCATTGTGCGTCCGCAGGAGGGTGCATAAAATTTCTATCCATTTGAATTAATACAGCTCGCATTGCATAATTCGGTTATAAATCAAGAGCCGCAAATGAGCTGTAATAGCAATCCTTCGGACTTTGGCTTTGCTTCGCGCGACTGCTCTTCCCGATGTCCTGTCGTGGGAGTAGACTCCAGATTTAGCGTAGATATGGTGCGCGCAATGAAGGCATTGTACTGCAGTATTTCGAGTAATTTGTTTGAGCGAAAAATAAAAGGACGAAGATGAAAATGAAGAAGGTGGACGCACAAAAGGGGGAGCTACGAGGATGCAGAGAGAGTGCAGTTATTTGTCTTGGATTGTTACGGCTGACGTTTACCTGGTTTTTGTTGCTCGGAAAAAATACCCGCGCGGTGCACCTGTCCGGTAATAAGAATAAGGATAAGAATTCATTGTATGCAATGCCACTCCGTAGGCTAAAGGTGCCACAGTTTGAGTCAATGGTACAAAACGGATTTACATGTCCTTCTCCTCATTTATATATAGATATATATTTATATACATATATATGGTTTAAGTGTGTATATATTTCTTGGTTTGGCTGCTATTTATCTTCGGGCGTGATTGTTAAATTGAGACGTCCAGTTATGAATAATTCCAGCGTTTCCAAATCGAAAATACCTCTGAAACGATCCTGACACCGTCGAGATTTATTCAAAGCGCGCTTCCATAAATTACGGGGCAATTGGTCGCCGTCTCGAAATAGGTTGGTTAGGTTCGGCTGTGCTGGTTAGGCTGGTTACCTAAGAGCCGCGTAGGCGGCGGAAAACGCGTGTATCGTATGGGCATGGGTATGGTACGAGGATGGCGAAACGCTTGGGTTCGGGCATTAATCATTCGCGAATGTTGGTAGGGTGTCATGCGAAAACGGGGTTAATAAACAATAGACACTAAAGTTATAAAAATATTCGAAGATGATTCTGGTATAAGAAAAGTTTTTTGGTTTAGATTTGTTATTTATAAAATAAGTAATGAAATATTTTACTATAATTTATGTCTGTTGTTTAAATTCATCCTGACAGCCTCAGCAAGGATTCCAACAGAAACCCTATATAAAACGTCATATCAACGTTACAATCCGAGTGCGTGCGTTCTTTGAGTATATCCCCCTCGCTCATCAGATCCAACCTGAATGGAAGTGAAGCAACAAAACCTGAAAACAAAGCATAATAGAATAAATAAACAGAAGCGTAACGAAAAGAAGAGTTTAAATAGTGCTGCCCGCAGATCTAGATAACCTTATGATGTAGCACTCTATCCAAGAAGTGGGATTGGTGGGAATGGGAATCGCCTGAGAGATCGCATCCTAGATGCCATCCCAGATGTCATCCAGCATCCTCGGATTGTTATGGAAATAGGTTTTCGCATTATCGAATCTTGACATTCGCATTTCACTTAGAGCCTAATCACCGGAATGCGCACTCCCCGAAACCGCGGGAATTCCGTATGCAAATAGTAATATAAGTTATGAACAGATGGCTGCTCATATTGCCCATTCGTTCGCTTTCCATTTCTACTTGATTTTTGCTGGTCCCTCCATACAGTTGCGCGGATTCCGATTGTTTAGCCATTGTTCGCAATTGCTTTCACCAAATGTTGTTCCCTGCCCACGTCGCATGACTCAAATGAGACACGGCGCATACCTCGCTCAGTTTTTCAGTCCTTTCTTCTTGGAAAATTAATATTCGCCTTTTTCAGGACGACGACAAAGACCCGTCTCGATTGTTCGCATCGCGCATCGATTGCGATCAACGATTTGCGCCGCCCTTTTCCTCCTAATCGTGCACTTGCGTCAGCTGATGAACATTCAAGTAAATCAATTCATAGTCGCATTTCTGGATCTCATCCAACTGATTTTCAAATAGCTGTCAACTTACTTTGAAAAGTCCATTGATCTTTCACCATGCAATGTTTATACAATGAATCAATTGTGCTCAAAACTATACCGTACATACTAAATGATCGGTGCACTATTAACCTGACAATAGCAAAATATTAATAAACTAATTGCAGTTACAAATTTCAGCTCATAAGGAATTGCAAATTTCTTTATATTTAGTTATGATGGTATTAAATTTGCTTGTACCAGGTGGGTGTTGTATATGGCCAGGTCATAGTTAATGAGTGTATGGATAATGAGAATCATTGGATGTTGAACTTTGTGGTCCGGGCTAAAGAAACGCGATGGGTCGATGAATAGGTCTTTCGGAATGCGTAGGACACCTTCTAATGGTGGTTCCCATCGGGTCAGCTTGACGTTACGTTGCTAAAAGAACCACCGCCCATCCGTTCATCTGCTCATCGCCGATGCAAACGCCCGTAAGTGGCTGCTTTAATGGACAATTAGTATAATTATACCTGGGCTGTCGAGCCTCCCTGATGTACGACTTTCTAAACTCGCATCGACGGCGGCGGCGGCAGCGACTGCTGCGGTGGAGGCGGAGGAGTTGATCGCCGTAAAAATGTAATTGGCATCCGTATTGGGCGCCGCGCGCGCGTTAATAACCGAAGCCCCCGTCGACCTCATCGTTTCCGAAACACCCTTCTTCTTCGCATGTGACCAACTTCTAACCGGAAACTAATCTCCGAGACCACTCAGGAAATTGCCACCCCCTTCGTCCTAAACGAAACGAAACTTGCTGCCGCTTTTCTTACAAATAGGACGCTCCCAACATTGGTACATAGTACATGGGTATCGATGGTAGCAATAACTATCTGAATCATGCAACTTACTCCTGCAATTATGCAACCGCGCGGAGACGGAATGGAACGGACCACCTCTTCGCGATTCCATATATTCATTAATGTGAATCACTCCGAGTCTGCATAATGCATTTCGTTTAATTATGCATAAGTTTGCTGCTATTTTGACGTTGCGCTCGGTTTCGCAATGAAAATTATCGCCGCAACTACGAACATTACTTAATTAGCAAAACTTGACGAATGCTTCCGAACTTTCCATTACCTTTCCATTTTATTAGGTACTCCTCCGTTATTATATGATTCCAAGAGAAATTGCTACCTTCGTTTCATTTCCTACAAACAACCTCACAGAGAACCTATAACATTAATTCTTCTCTAAAACCAAAATCAAATCCAACTTCTAAAACGAAAACAATTAAGTTACTTTATTTTCATTAGTTTTTTCTTAATTTATAAAAAATAATTTTGTCGTTGAATTTGTTAATACATAGAGACTAAACTGCGGCAATTTAAGCAGCGGATAATTGCGTGAAATTTATAAGCCGTAATTGTCCTCGGCGTGAAATATCGCCCGTTAAAAAAAATATAAAAGAAGCGCTTCCTGCGCCCGAACGGACGCATCGAAACGCAGCAAAATGAATATGCAATGGGGCAGTCCAGTCCAGTCGTCTTTAAGTCTCACTTAAAGAAGTCCGACTTCTTCTTCTTCTTGATGGTTTGTTGAGTTGTCGGATTCCGGTTCGCGGAAGGTCGTTAAATTTATAATGAAGTGCTTAGGCTGCGTTCAATAATGCAATTTGTTTAATTATGCGCCGGTTACATGTGAAATGATGGATGAGGTATGGGAAATGCACGGGTATTTCCACAACGCTGTCGTTCCATGATCGTCATCCCAGGTAATTTCAAACAGTAAGCATCAAGCAGTGCGAACTTCGGTTAATTAGCAAGTTGATAAACGTTTTCCGCGCAAATCGCCGCATATTTGTCGGTCTGAGTGCATGCATGCATTTGGAATCGGCTTAAAACGATCGGCACAAAGAATTTCTAGACCGAGGGTTAAATGCATACGCATATCGCATACACACGAACTCACTCGACACTTTTGTACATGCCTTCACCTCTCAACCACAAAATACAGGGTGATCCATACTTCAACTCTGTAGTCTAGACATAAACCTCTTTACAATTCATAGATTTGCCATTCAATTTACAAAAAAAAAATGATAATCATACCCTATTAATTTTAAAATTGCAAATATTTTCAATTTAATGAAGAATTTACAGCGAATTATCCGATTTCGAAGTGATAGCTCTATTATACTTAATGAATTCAAGTCCCATTTTACGATTTCCGTAGTCCTTACAAAAAAAAACTCCGAAATAAATGCAAGAAAATTCTTCTAATTATCATAAATTAAAATATTTTAAAATTAATGATCGTTTCCACAAAAAAACTTGTTTATACTTCACCGGACTATTGACCATAAAACTTATTCTGAAAACTTATTCTTTGTCACTGTTAATTCAAATTTTGTTTTAATTACCAACGAAAATAAAGAATTTAAGTTATGCATTAATAACCGAATTGTTTGGTTATAATTATACTTAAAATATTTCATATTTTTTCTTTGAAAATGTTTTTTTAATTTATTTATAAAATAAATTAGTTTTCTCTTAATAGATTCGATAGGAAACGGCATAATTTTTCAATTGGTTTAGATTAGGGTAATACAATTTTTTTAATAAGAAAGGTTAGTGATCAACCTGCAAATCGACCGAAGCGTTATTAACGAAAAAAGCTGCCCTCGTCTAGTGTTTGGCCATATGATTCGCAGCTGCAACTAAATTTTTATGACTCTCTTATGTTGTGTTCGAAACTCAGTCACTTTTTTCAATAAATATTGTTTACACGTTCAAATATGCTGAGTTTCGTCGTGTCTCAGATACACAGAGGCTACTGCATAGCGCACATATTTAAAATCAGAAACTAATACAGGTATCCCCAGACTTACGAACAAGTTCCGTTCCAAAGGGTTGTTCGTAAGTCGGAAAAATCATGGTTATTACTTTTATATATGTTAAATTCCGTATTACCGACATTTGAAAAAATAGATTAAAATAAACAAAATACTTTTCAATGAAAACATCACAATTAATTAATAAAAGAAAAACGACAAAAGAAACAAATGCAACGAAACAGATAGTACATCTTCAAAAAATATTATATTTTATTAAAGAAATTATCAATTTTTGTTTGGACATTTAATTTTTTGTACCACTATATATTTGCTTGTAACAAGTTAGGGCTTTTAGAATTTTGTTCGTAAGTCCGAAGGTTCGTAATTTTACATTTTTTTAGTTTTATTATATAATAAAATATAGGTACAGACATCACCTATAAAACCATCATAATAAAAGAGCTTACAGATTCTATACAGGATTTAACTAAAATAAAAGTAAGCTTTGAAGAATTGTGAAGTATATGTTTCATCGATATTTTGTTGGGGAAAAGCCTATGTTTGTTAAATGTGAATGTGTGTATTCGTGTATTGAGTGGATTTCGATATTGGGGAGCGCGTGTATCTGAATTAATCCCCGTTATGATGTAGATGCCCGTGTTGGGACATATTTGTTATACGGAAGCAATTGTTTGAATTGAACGGAATGTAGTGTTGCGAACAAATGGGAAGGTTTTATTCATGTAATTCGGACCAGTTTGTATATTTCATTAGAGGAAAGAAATCTGTTATTGTCGGTGTCGGTGAAGTCGGTTTTCCTGCGCGTCGTATGTTGATTTTTCTTTTCGAAATTTATTATTATTCTTTTTAATTAAATTTGTTTACGGCTCGACTCCACGGCTCCTTTTTAATTACAATAATTTGTTGCTGGCTTATTAATTACGATTCTCCTTTCTCCTCTCTGCACCGTTCAGGTTCACGCTCCTCACTCACACAATTTTCCGTTTTGTTTTATTCTTTGTTTAGTTAGTTGTGCCTTTTGGTCCGCTTTCAATCCCTCCGTTTTCTTCTACCAGAAATATTTATAGCTTGATTCAATTATAGATAAAATTCTAGTAATATATACGCACTCTAACCTCCCCGGTCTCTCCGCGCGTAATAAATCGCCGCCTCCTTCCTCATCTTTTCCTTCCTTCCATGAAGTCATATTCCGAAATCAATTAAGATGTTATATTCGGGGGGTCGATCACGCGAACCGATTTCGTTATTTATTTACCACTGCTGCTCATCCTCCGCCTCTTCCGCTCATCCCGTCCTCTTCATCCTCCTTGATTTACCTCGGACCTTTGCGAGGCGCGCTGTATATATTATTTCGATTAATAGTCCTGGCCTGGATAAAAGGACCAAAGTGGCGCGAATGCTCGACGGTCGCAGCCGCCGAAGAATGCGTATCTTGCATCATAGAGTGGTGGCCTCTTCACTGGTGCAGTATTGCTGACCAACGGGTCATTGGCCCTCGACTAATATTCATTGTTAACATGTGTTCGCGGCCACATGCCTTTTTGCCCTTCGAGTCTAGACGAAAATCCTCAACATTTCTACCATCAAACATTTATATTATTTATTTATTTTTTAAACTCCGATGAAAATCGACATGCACAATTTTGATCTCTCTAATCTCATTTAGGAAAAGCTATAATTGAAAGCTCTAAAATCCACAGGTACGACGAGTTTCCAAAATATATTTAATTTTTTTACGCAATCCAATTAAAACATTTAAACATTGGAATTCGTACCGCCCGCGGATTCATTTCGCTCCTTCCATCAACCCATACGCATACCAATGTTTGTATGTTACTCCTTTTCCGTTTTCATATTACGTGTATTGCCGATGCGTGTGAGACTAATTAAAAATTGAACGTCGTCTAATACGTTCACGTCAACGCGCTGCGATAACTCCGGGACATGGATTCCCGTTGATTCGAATATCATATTTAAATTACATTCTAATTCAATCGTCGGATGAGATAAGCCAGTCCATAAACGTACAGGTTTCAAAGCCAGCAACAACACGCTGATGATTAAGATTCCCGCGACTGAAGACAATATTTACGATATCGTTAAAAGCGTCATTACAACATTAATATAGAAAAATATATAGAATAGAATAAAAAGATGATTTTTTTTACCAAACCTTTTGGTGTTGGCATATACAGCTTATGTGATTCCTTCTTAATGAGTTCGCTCGACTTCAGCTGTTGGACAATCCTGACCTAGGTACCATTGCGCGTCGACGGCTGCGGACAGGAAGTCCTGGATTTAGAAGTGAATGGTAATTTCACAGACTGGATATATGATTTCAGCCGAGGGAAATTTGTTTAAAAAACGAGACGTCCGGGATGTTTACTTTGGACGAAGGGCGAGGAATTTTCTGGGAAGCGAGTCCGAAATAGGCGCGTTCTAAATGCACACGCATAACGCTCAGGACTTATTCAGTTTTAACGACGGCTCCTTGGCTAAACAAACCCGCCGTGCGACATGTGTTCCATTAATTAAAATCTCCAAGATCGTTCCATCTCTATCACTCTCTCTCTCCCTCTTTCTCTTTCACAAGGACGAGCTACCTTATTATCTATCACCTGGAAACCAAACATCGCGGGAGACAAATCAACTTGAGCGTTAATTAAAAATATTAATCAATTAATAATCATGAATAGTCAATTGAGTCTAAATAGGTGTCGATTCAACTTGTCTTTAAATGATTACAAAATTTCATAAATTTTGTCGCACAAGTTACAAGAAAAAAATGAAATAAAACACCAAGAGATTCGCTTTGTGAGTTGGCGACAAATTTGAGTTATTAATTTAATTACCATCGTCCGACCTTTGCCAGTCAATTTCGAAAACGTGAAGCGCGAAATAAATATAAGTGTATAAAAAAAAAGGGAGGAGCAAATAAACAAACTAATTAAATGTTTATTTTTGTAATTACAATAATTTATTTAATTGCGGCAGCTTTAAAATTACACTTAATTAATATGGCGTACGCAGTGCTGGGCATTTCGTGTCATTAAAACCGAATATAATTCCCGGGCATTCGATGTATCCGATTTTTAGTTACAAGCCTCACATTACAAGGATTTACATCGAGTCAACCGGAAAACGCATGTAAACATCGATGCACCCTGAAATTACGTAACGATTATGTACAAAAAAGAAAATAATAATTATATAATCTGTGCGCGCGTTATACATGTTATTAGCTGCCTACAATCACAATTATAAAGTGGTCGTAGAAAATGTTTGACTGTTGTTTTCGTTAAAATAAATATATTTATGTTGCTTGCATCCATACTCTGCGAGACGTGAGAAATAAATGTTTCTAAGGTATACGAATGCAGTTGCAGTATCATCGAACTCCACGGTGATCAATAGTAGTTGACAAATATTTATGTCACATATAAAGCATGGGTGCAGCATTATTGGAATAACTATTTTATGATTTTGTCAATGATAAACAGTGCATATTTGTTTGATTCTTAACTTATGAGTTTTATAATTTAAAATAAATAGAAATTATAGAAAAATAATTACGTAATAATATTTAAATATCAAACTGGGTTTTAATAATCTTCAGGAGTAAAAAATAATAATAAACAAATAAAAAGAAGATTACGAAAAAAAAATATCGTCGGGTAATGTTATATATCCAATCCCAATATAAAAGTTGATGTAATTGGATGATATTACACATCAAAATTCTCTTCAATAAGAGTGCAAAGTCACTCTAAATCTGGTTATATATACATGTATACATATACGTAAGGCGTGTGTGTAGGCTATATAGCAATGATTAACCGGTCGTAATGAAAGACCGATCTGTTTCCCATTACTCCCAAAGGGCTAACAGAACATTATCCCTCGTGAGTTCACTTTTATTTTGTATTATTATCAACGCATATACAGCTTATTTGTGCCGAATACCTTGATCTCTATATAACTATAAAACAGTTGTTTTTGCTTTGTTTTACTGTTGTCAGGACTTCCTCGGCTGCGCCACACCAGAGGAAAATTGATCGTTTCCGCTCTTGCGTCCTATTAATTATTGAACGGCCGATATATAGAAATGTTCAAATGGAAATAACACAATTGACACATACATAAATGTCACGAGCGGTATTGAATTCGGTATCAGCGCGCGATATCTAAACGGGCACTCGCGCTCCCATGAATTTATTATGAGCCTGATCCTATCCTATCCGATGCAGCCAGACGATTCCTACCACCAATATTAGGTGTACACTGGAGAAAGTTATCGAATTAATTAGGCTCGATCGTTTTTAGATGAGTTCCGATTCGCATTCATTAACTAATGCTCACTACGTGACCACGATTTCAATGCAAAGCTATATCGATTATCACTTGTGGAAATTAACGTTTACACAAAAGTTATTTCTGTAATAATAACCAATTTGTTTTTATTATAAATTATATAATAAAAATGAGGTTTGCATGATGATTCAGTTTAGTTCTGAAAGAAATTGGTTATAATGATTATGTCTGTAGTAACATGTAAAATGTTATCGAATACTGGAAAGTTAGTTTGGAGCAGTTAGTTGGACTATAAATTGTGCATCTAGTGGCTTTGCTGGTAAAGCTTTGAGGAAAGCCGGTGCAATGGATGGTCCGGAGAAGGGCCGGGTCCCTGGGGGTGAGGAGTGGATCAACCGCAGGAAACTTCCAGTTAAATATTAGCATCTGGGAAACGGATTGAAGGATGCCGGACGAGGACGAGGACGTAAACGACGATCGCCGTCTCCAGTGATCGGCGGGAAACTGATTAAAACCGCCGTCCTGTAGCATAATGTGCTCACGAGGGAGTCGGCGACGGCGACAGGAAAACTGGAATTATATCTTCGGGAGTTACCGGGAAGATGTTGCATATGCATTACGGATCGAGGCCATCGACATGCATTTGCATTTATCGAATAGATCCGGACCGGCCTGGTTCCTGTTTCTAGTGTCCTGTCGTTGGCAGCGACCGCCGCCCCCTTAAGCTAATTACCACCCGGACGTCTCTTAATAATTCCAAATCCATCGGTATCGACGACAGGCGACCAATCGCCAGATAGGACCCGGATTGTTTTGCCAAGGCCGTAATGAAGTGTGTGATGGATGTTATTAACGGTTTCGAGGTCCGGACGTCACTCAAAAGGCGGTTTTCTCGAAATTTCCGACCGCAAACCAATACTCTCCTCTCCAACCTCCTCCAACGTCCAACATCCTCCAAACGCCACCACCCCCCGTCCCGGATAATCAGTCAAGTCGGGGCCAGCCGCTTTCGCTAACTGAAACTGTCCGTGGCACTTCCAAAATCCGGACTCCTGAAAAGAGATTGATTGGCCTCAGTATCCCGGAAGCCACCGTCGATAATTGTTCGGTTATTTAGCGAGGAACATCATTAACGCCATCCAACGCGGTATTAGCCAGAAGAGCCATCTTCCCTAATGGCACCAGATTTCTGCAGAGTGCCACGTGGCTGCCTAATCCCACATCAGTCGCGCGTACCTCCTTTGTATTCGCATTATACGAATCTATTACCGAATCGTTTTGCAATATCATAGACTGCGGTTTTCGCTCCGAGTCTTGAGTAATTGAACCCTAATGCTCCACTTTCCCACTGCTCCCGATAACACCTCGTGACACCTATCTTCTTGTTTCCACTACCAGCTTTTACTCTCTTTTTTCCTGCCTTCCTAATGCCACTGGATTATGCCCGACAACCTAACCGCTGCCATTCCCATTGTAATCCATCCTGTTATTGATGAGGTTTCACTTACATCAACATCCGACTGCTTTTTGCAATTCCAGCTGCAATTTGTTACGGCCTTTCTTCTCGTAGTATCTCCACTTAGCCGCATCGTCAGAAGAGAAAAGAGAGAGAGGAAAAAAAATATCACAAAATTATTTAATTGATTTCTTCATCTCAGAGGAATGAAAAAAGGAAAAAGCAATCTTTGAAACGGAATTATTTTAACGATTCAGGTGATTCTCAATATTGGAGTTTCAATGGTAAACAGTAGAGTGCAATCCTCTTTCCGGATAAAATCAATAACGAATATAATTGGATTCAAATTCCTTTCATCACGAGGACCAAAAAAAAATAATAAAAGAAGAAATTGAGAGAGTGAAAAAAGCGCGAGGAAATGTTTGGCAAAAACAACATCGGATCTCCTCAGGGAAAGAAGGAAAATAGTTTCTACCCATTTCCCGACGTCCAATTAGTTTGAAACAAAAATGTCAGAAGGGTAGGAAAAATCTCTTTTGAGATCTCATTTGAAAACATATCGAACTCTAATTCCTTGGAA
Source organism: Nicrophorus vespilloides (assembly GCF_001412225.1). NCBI lineage: Eukaryota > Metazoa > Arthropoda > Insecta > Coleoptera > Silphidae > Nicrophorus > Nicrophorus vespilloides. The sequence continues at coordinate 92,894 of NW_017097594.1, forward strand.
TTACTTCTGCAATCAATAGTGCGCGCGATGCGAATAATTGAATCATTAAAAATATATACTAATTCAACCCTTCAGACAGTTCAAGGAATTATATAGAAAATGCACATTTTTATTTCAATTTTAATATCAATCAATAAAGCAACTTCATTATTAAATTGAATAAACTTTATTCCTATCATGAAAATCTTATTACATTATTTCCATCAAGCAACAAAATTAAATGCAATTACAATAGTTTTTCAGATTTACAAAATAAAATTAATATGACAAAATAAATT
>NW_017097594.1:93178-108782 GCF_001412225.1 Nicrophorus vespilloides
GAAGACAAAATAAGAGAGAGAGATGTAGTTTTATTTTTAATTCTCTCCGCGACGGTTCAGAGATTTGTAAAGTTAATGAGCACAGCTACGGAGAAGAAATTAGCACTTGTGCTCTCGGATGTGTGTGTGCGTGCGTGCGTGTGTGTGTGTATGTGCGAGAATTTTTTTCTACATATGACATTGGTAGGTTCGCAATGCCGAGTGTTTGTTCATATGGGACGATAGCGAAAAAATTCAAAGAGACGTCGAGAGTTGCACTGCACGTATTCTATACGCATTCCGTATGCACTGAACAATGGGCTTTCAAGTGAATGTTATATGCATGCTTCAGATTGCGGGCCTTGCGTAGATCGCGGAACGCATGAATGTGCAAATGTGCGTATGTGCATCGGAAACGCAAAATTACAAACGCAAAGAGAAAAAGGGATGAAGAACAGCGAAAAAAAGAAATGAAATAGAAGAGGAAAGAGAGAAAAGTAAATAATATGAAACGAGCAGAGGAAGAGCGACGGAGATGTGACGCACGTATATAAATGAAAAACGAGGGAAAAGCGTTTACACGACTAGGGGAAATGGGATTACAAAAAAAAAAGAAGAAGAGAGTGAAGAACTCTAGCAGAAATAGAACGAAACTAGGAAGAATGGTGAGGGAGAGAAAGAGATGGTGATCATACAGAGAACAAAATGCACCATACCTTGTATATATATATATATATTATATGTATATGTGTGTGCTAACGAGGCTTTGCATCGCCATGAAACCAACCAACATCGTGTCTACGATCTGCAGATACGATCGCGGTAATTACAGCTTGCCTGTGTTGCGTATAATTTATTTCCGGTCCGGTCGAATTTTTCATTTATTCCTGTGAATCCTAACTGTGTATCTCAAAAAGCGCCGAAAAATTTGACTCTCAAATGCTGCTGCACCCAATTAGCGAAACCTCCGGTCCATTCGGAATCCGATTCCGATTCGGTTGGCGTACACTCAAATCTTTCCCGCTGTACACAAACATACACATCAATCGGCTTTAGATTAGTTATAATATCGGCCACATCAATGACATCAATATGGAAATGGACAAATTTGTTTGAAAGCAATTATAACATTTTCGTATGCATTTGTTTAAAATGTAATTTGATTATTTTATATTTGTGTTGTCTCAAATATTTATTATTAAAAATTCCGGAATGTACGAATTTCACCAAAACACACACACACATCCTATATAATGCATATTATATTGGGATTTAATTAAATGATTTTAATTAAAATTTGCCCGTGATGTACATATTATTAGTTGTATTATCCGCATTTTTTGGTGGCCTATCTTTCGGCCGCACGCGAAATGGACTTATCAACAAAATTCGATTTAATTAATTCCCGGGCTTAATTAAAATACCGCTCAAGCCACCACCCACTATACAGAACGTAATTAATAAAATAATCCTTTTTGTTTCCGCTTTGCATTCCCAACTAATCAATAGGAAGACTTACAAATTATTTTCTTATATAAAATGATAGGGTTAAGTCGCCCTACTCACGATTCTGTGGGCGCCGGTTCGAATCCTGGTCAAGCCAGGCCCTTTGTGAGCCCTCTCGGTACTTGCAGCAATAGAGCCATCGTTCATCATGAATGGACAGTCAAATAAAAGAGGTTCAGCAAACCAACCAACAAATTACAGAAAAAATATAATATTAAGAACTTCCATTGTGAATTTTACCAAAAAAACAAATGTTTAGTAGAATTTTTAATAAAATATTAAAAAAAAAATAACTTATTAATAATTAAAATCAAATAATTATTTCACATGATTTTGGATTATAATTGAAATCGGTGATTATAATAATAATGACTACAATACTAATTATTATGCACATCTGTTAACATGAATATTCAATCAATTCGTGTTTATTTGATTGAATTGTTTTATTGTGTGCATGTTTATTTATTGGTACGTTTCGGCAGAGAAAGTGAAATATAATTTTATAATTAATTTGTGTGTTCGGTTTATTGTGTATTTGCCATGTATAAAGTAATTACGTATGCCGATAAAGGTTACATGTGTACATGCAAATAATTAAATTTATATTAATTAAATAGAAATTATGCTCTGACCGCATTCGTCGAATAACTATTGTACAAAAGGATTTTTATTCGATCTAAACATTGATATTATTTTTTTTTTCTATTATTTTAAAATATTGTTAATTACATAATTTTAACACTCTGCTATTGGAGTGTTCGAGCCTGCTGATGGTTTTATAGGTCATCCACCTGGTCCTTCAATTCTAATTTAAAAGCTTCAACCCAAATTGTTTTTTTTTTAATTTTAATTTTTCAATTTATTAGTAAAAAATAAATATTTGAAAACCGCTTTTGAAGGGATTTTGGGTCAAGCGTTTCATCTAATCAATCATTTTTAATTTATTTAATTAATTTTCTAAATAAATATTATATTGTTTATGACTGGGGTTGTTTTATAATGTGGTTTAGGTTTAGCGAACTGCTGTCTGTATCCAATTTCCATCTTGTGTGCGTGTAATATTGGTTCCGAGTACCGGAGCGCACGTTGCATATTTATTTCTTCTTTCTCTTGTCTTTTCCCTCTTTGCAAATGCGCCTCCGTCGCGTTCGTGGCTCCCTTTTAAAGGCGGAATGACAAATAGGAAACGCGCTTGAAATTCATTACAGGATTCGGACAACAAAGCGTTATGGGGCGGCGATGATAATGCGCCTTGGACGTCCGCAGGTATTATTGTATTGTTTTATAAGGGATCTTGAAGTGGGCAATTAAACCGAGCGAAACCTCTTTATAAGCGTACAGAAGTCTTTGAAGTCGCGAAGGGACTCACGCACGGGGACACCAAAGGCGCGCACCAATATTAATTCATCTCAACGAAAACTATAAGAAAAAAAAAAGAAGATAAAACAATACATATAATTTAATAATATTAATTTTACAATATTTCAATGATATTATTTTTAATTTAGATAGTTTATGTAAATTAACAGATCGTCCTACTATTATGATAATACATTGAGGGTGGTAGTAAGATGATGATGATGAGAACATTGTATTTTAATTGAAAAAGGAGGACACGTTGGTAACCATCTGGTTAGGGTAGACTGGGAAGGAGATATATGGTGTAGTCGGACGGCAATTTCGGTTAATAAAGCGCCACGGTCAAGACGCTGTTACGTCGCAAGAAACATCCCCTAATTTTGGGATTAATGGGAGGCGGCTCGGCTCCACCTCCATGGACACAGCGGGGGCGGCGGATTTCATGAATATGTATTCGATTCGAACGTAATTTCAGATATTTCCGATTAACTGCGGGCCCCGGATAGTTTATGCTAACACTGCAAACCAATTAGCGGTCCGTGAGCACAAGAAGCGTCTGAAATCTGAAATTGCATCAAAACTCGATGGAATTAAAGCGCGCGCACAAATAACTTGCATCGTATACATACATACACATGCATTACTATTTACATATAATAGAATGCAATAAAGGACGGCCTTTGTACGATTTTCGCTCCTTAGGCTGAGGCCTGCACACAACACTTGAAACTTTTATTTTTATTATTTTATTCCAAAAAGTTGTGACCTTTTTAATTAGACTTTCTTAATAGGGTCACCTGCCCACCGAACGCGTGTACAGTTATGCAATCAATCGCTGCCATTGATGACACATTGTTGCGGTTCTAATTATAAAATATTAATTATGTACTAATCGAAAAGCTGGGCTCCCTTTCTCCATCCGCGCGCCTCCAGCTAATCTATTTCCTCGTACACCTCCTATATGTTTGATCCAAACCTGGAGCCGATGAAACAAACTGAACGAAAAGAATACGAAAGAAGAAGAAGAAAAAACAACAACATCGTTTTGCAATCATCATCCCCCTTTGGAAGCTGGGAATGTGACAAAGGCACTCGCACCATGTGGGCGATCCTCGTCGGGTCATATTGTGTGGTGGCTACGACCGGAATTCTCCGACCGACTTCACCTTCGACGCCATATTTCAAATTAATATGCCTTTATCGTATTAGCATATATATATATATTTATAAGATTGCCGCCTCCTCCCCTTGCGAACGCCTTCCTCCACCTCCCCCCTCGCAATATCCCCAACCTTCTGCCGCACAGAAGCGGACTAATTGGTGGGTGCTATTTTACTGCCTGGTACTGCTTCAGAACACCCACGCATGGCCTCTGCCTTCTTTGGACATCGCTTTTATGAACGTCCCGTGCTCATTGTGTTTACTTTACTTCGCACTCCGAGGCTTCAATAGATGTGCACACCTTGGACGATGCATGCATGCATCCAGCCACGATTTCAGCCCAGTAATATACATAAACTACATAAACAAATCGCGATGCTTATGAGAAACACCAAAAGCTTCTCGATTCAGATAATGCAGACTCCTCCGGAGTCGAACATCTGCATAGAATAAGCGCGTCAACAACCTCTCCAAGGATCGCTGCTAGACACCCATTACCAACAACCTTCTCCGATGACCATTGCTTTTCATTTATCACCTACACAAAAGAAGTTATACATTTTATAATCCGATGCTCTGAAATAGCTTGCAAAACGGATTTATATTTTTTATAGTAATTTCATTCATTACTCACATCTAAGAGCCCTAATCTAAATCCTGATTACCCACATAAGCCCTTGTAACTAGTTACTCCAGTCCCAAGGACTTCTATATTGAGCCTCCTAATTATACCCACATGTTGTTCATAAGTCAATTTTCAAGTACTATCTTATAAACTGAATTATTATCATATAAAAATAACAACGAATATTAGTATACACAACTATTATATATGGTAAAATATTTTATTGTTTTAATCATTTTTTATGAGAGAAAGTTTGTAGCATATATAATTCATATATTTCATTTATAAAAATAGTTTCTTCAAATCTTGCGTAATTTTACTAAGTTCTAACAAATATGTATGTCTTCTCTCAGACTCTGATACTTTTGTGTAACAACGTCATTTGTTGCCAACTTTTTGAGATTGCCTCGAATGTAACCACTTTAAACTGAAAGGCTTCCATCATAACATCGTGTGATGTATATTAGTCTATTTACACACGTTAGGAAATAGTTTCAGTTATTTGCACATGATATTAAACACATTTTAATTTCGCTTTATTTTAAGCATTCGTTATAGCAATTATAACATTTAAATTCCCTCTATTGTTTGATATTAAATAAAAAGTTCAATCTGCTTCCCTTTGTTCGGCAGCTTTGTAGCACATGAAGACACCACGGGATTCTAACTAAATACCTAAACAAGAAAAAAGGAATTACTATAATTTCTTTGTAGCTGTGACGAATACAAGTAACATCAGTAATAATAATAATAAAAGATTAATCTTTTTGTCCGCCCTTTTGCCTGTCGTCAATATGCCGATCACAAAGGATTCGAAGCAATTTAATTAAAAGCCTTGCAAATAATCCTCTTAGTGACCCGATTTTTATTATTATTATTTTTCTTTTATTTTTGCTCTGCTCTGTTCTTCCTTCCATTTCTCGTCTCCGTTACCGGTTTTCCGAACTGGAAGCAATTTGAAACTTCTCCATCGCATTTATACATCCAGAGCTGAAGGACTGCGACGGCTGGAAGCGGCGTTTAAATCGTGATGAGCGGAAAGAAAAACTGTTTATTTACAGGGAAAAGTTCTAGCCTTGGTTGAAAAGTGCGCCATGTGCGGGACAATTGGATCGAATAAATGTCAACTAATGATGTCGGCTATCCATCAAAAGAGTTATTTTATTTGAGCGAGAAAACAAAACGAAATATTCATCATCAACTTTTTGTTAATTTTCTACTTTATAAAGATTGGAATTCTATAACAATAATAGATATATTCAATCTAAGAATTATTTATTTTAAAAGATAATTAAAGATTAGTGTGAGAATTTGAGTGTTAAAGTATATTAACAATAAGTGCTAGTGGCAATTTGTTATGTATTACAATAGCTTTTTTTCAAATACTTATAATACGTGCATATTATGGCATTGGAGTAGTTTCTTGTTAAGAATCGTAAAGATCATTAAGCTTAACAGCCGTTTACCAACAATTACCTTCGGGATTACAACCATGGATTTATACGAGTATTGTATTCATAATTAGAAACGTACCCATGGCACGATATATAGGTGTGCGTTTTTCTTCTTTTTTTTTTATTTTCTTTCGAATAAATCAGAACGACGGAGGCTCGTTTGTTTCGAGAGGTTAGTAATCGAAAGGTAAAAAAAAAAAAGTAATCAGTAAACAAATGGATTAGGCGCGGGGAACGCGGAGGACGTATTGGAAAGAAGGAGAAGAGGTGAGGAGGAGAGATGCAGTTGAAATTAACTAAGTGTTCTTGATGAAATGCGAGATCATTAACTTGAACTGTCAAGTCCGAATGGGGCCCGGTCTTCGTTCCTTTTGCTCCGCTTATTTTTGTTTCCTTCCAACTCTTGAAGTATGTATCTCGGCCAGGGCGCACACATACGTACACACACACGCACTCACACAAACTTGCATACGCAGTAGGCCATTAATTATCCGATAACCAGCGCTCTGTTAATTATGGTGTTAATGAACAATGGCGGTCGAACAATGGGTCCTCTTATTAGCCAGAGGTGTCGAGATCCGGAAAAATCAGATTTTTCCTTACCCTTTCGGGAAAATATGCTATGTCCGGCTAATCGTCGCTGATTACGGTGATCGGGCTTTCCTCCTCTCGCCCTAAACACGTGTAAATTGCGAAAAGAAAAAACGCTCAGATAACACAGCGAAACTTTCTGCCCGGAACGCCGCGACACGATCACAGATTATTACCACCCAACTATTATAATCATACGGATGGACTATTCCTTACTCAATTGCAAACGTGTAATAACGAGCGGCCAACGTGCCGAAGAGGAATTCACCCAGGGGTGGAAAACATTACGGTGTTATTACCGCGTTTATAGCAACATAATAACAAGTGCAGCTCGAGCGGTGAGGACGACGACGACGAGCATTGCGCGCAAGGATAATGGCAAAAGTATACAAAAAGCGGACAAAACGAAGCCCAAAATAATGGACCACCGAAAGCAATTATGCAACTGGGCAGCTTCACCGTATTTTATTGGCCTTTTCGATACAACGAAATTGCATTCGAGAAGCCTGTTCGAAGCTTGACATCACACCTCTCCCGCCCCCTCATCGATAATGGTAGTTCTAGTTATGCCTAACTATTCGACAAGATCATAAATTGATGTTCGATGAACTATCAGCTGTGTTAATACGATAACTACACTGTTACCTAAATTTAGAAGCTTGATTTCACACCTCCCCTCTCTATAAATAATAAATCAAATGAATGTTATCGAAGAAGAACAAGTTGTAATTTATATTACGAATTATAATGTAGACATAATCATTAGCATAATAAATAAGGTATTTCCTTTACTCATTAAATTACACTTAAATAAATATGTGTTAGTTAAAAGTCTAATAAGAATATTCGTGTAGCAAGAAGTTAATAAACTATTTCCTAAATTCATTAAAATAAATGGTATTGAGGTACTACGTAAAGACTATCGTAAGTTAATTAGTTAAAAGAAGAATTGAAGAATACCGTGCAGCGTGAACCATTTTTCCATGACCGTCGAAAAGGTAGAATAAGCATGTAAGAATTCAGAGAGATGAAGAAAGGCGAGAGGGAATGGTAAGAACGTTCGCGTTCGTGATTCCAACCGGAAGTACGTGAATGACTCCGGCGCGCATTTAAATACACTAATCACTCGGCGTCTCGTATTGTAATGTCATGTCTTAATTTATCTACTTTCGAACACTAAAATACAAGCATTTATATTGCACGTAATTAAGCGGAGCTCGCCTCTCGTGCAGTTGCACAATCCTCCTGACAATTTAATATTGTATTTTGCTGGCCATCGAATGGCACAAACGAACCCATTGCAAAAAGTGTTTATCCTATTTATAACGCCATGTCGCCTGTAAATTATTGTTCGCTCGGTTTCTCGGTACTGCCCAACAATGCAGCTACCGGGAAATCCGCTTGTTCCGTCATTAAATCCTTCGCGTATTAATAGCGAAGACCATTAAAAAAAAATAATAACAATAATAAGAGGAATTGAAGAATCCTCGCACCTCCCATGGAAAAGCCATAAACGTAAACAAACAAAGTAGTTAATCGATGGAAATAAACAGCGGTTACAATGAGCCTCTTAAGCGAATTGTGCCTAACTGCGTTAAGGGCTTTGACCTTCGCATTCTCAAACCATGAAACTTGATGAAACTGTAATCATGAAACTTAACTGATTACGTTTATACTCTTATTTTTATTGTTATTATCTAGTCTCCGCATTTATATATAAAATTACGTCTAAGCAAAAACAACATCAGCTTAATCTGCTAAGTTGTTACGATGGAAAGGAAGGCAAAACGAAAGAAGAAGAAGAAGAGAAAAAATGAGAAGAACGGCCGTATCCAATTTCTTGTTTCCCATGGTTTCTTTTCTAAATTCGCCGGTGGAATATTATTGTTATGATTAACTTGCCTCGGGAAATGGAATAGAGCAGGGTTCCGCCGGTCGTGGGTCTTTCTCATGCCCCATCCTAGATAATTTTCATAGGCGAATCCCATTCGAAGCCTGTAATTTCCCTCTAACGAGTTACGATGATCTAGCTTTTCGGGATCGGCCAATTTTACTCTCTCTCCTTCTAACTGTTTTATCTTTCTTGTCTATCAATCCCGTTGTTTCGAAGAGAACAAGGTGTGCGTTTGTGTTTGCTTGTTTTGTTTTGTGTGTTTGTATTTTTTTTTCTCTCTTTCTCTTCTGTCTTTTTCTACTTTTCTTCGTTCTCCTTGCTGATGGGCTTATGATTAATTAACGCGCCCGACGTGCCTTAATGAGTTGGAACTAGGAATAAAAGGGTGTCTCATCACATAAATATCAGTTTCCATTGTTGGCTGCTGCTGTCCCCCCTTGGAAACCCCTCGCGCCGAAGGTGTGACGTTCGCACTCACGCACTCGATTTTACCCCCCTTTCACCCATGAAACTTCCAACAAAACAATGCCATATAGTATATATGGCATAGCACGGCATGGCATACCATACATGCGTTATGGCAGAGCAAGGGGGGATCTGCAAGCACTACAATGGCCAGAGTGAGAAACGAACAAAGTGATTGTGTGTACGCATGCATTGAGGCGGGTGCGTTTTGAGTGACATTTGAATACCGGAGAGAAACATACAGCTTCTCGCTTGCTGCTCCAAATCTTGATGCATCGCGTACGCCTCTCACGTAATGAACAATTTGCGGAAGCGCAACGGAAACCGAGCCAGTCCAGAAAGTAATCCAGTTTTCCGAGGCAAGCCTCCCCTTTCCTTCGCTTTACAGCTAAAGACGACCCATTACTGAAGAATTTGTTCCCGGGTAGTGTTACCAATTTCAGAAGAGCTGAATCAGTATCGAAATACACTCGAAAACTTGCCTGTCTCTCTCTCTCATTCTCCTCATCTGATTTACTGTATTCATCGATTCAGGCCGATACTTTGGGAAACTTCGCACATGTACACCTAGACTCGATCTGCTGAAGACCTACGTTATTCGTCAATTACGTGAAATCTGAAAGCTTTCCCGGCGGAACAAACGCTTTGATGTTTCCATTGTAATTACTGATTCCAAATACACCTATTCCATTTAATATCCCTCGATTGATTGCTCAACTCGCTTCATTCCGTGAACCTCAAAGCTCAGTGATTAGAGAAAAAATATTTATTTTGTTATTCCATGTTACATAAAGTTGTGTAATTAATTAATCGAATAATAATCAACATTTCTAATTATTAGTTCTTTATTAACTATTGTGATAAATATGAAAAATAAGGATTATTATAAATCGATAGATTAGTTTTGAAGAATATATTCTTGAGAATTCTGGATCCCATCCAGCTTAGCGTCTTAAAGCGACCGGTGCGATTTCTGCACACTCACTAAGAGATGCTAATAATAGCTTTATTAAATGTTCAACACTTGATTTACAAGGGAATAAAAAGCTGGAATCGCATTGAAACATGAGCGTCGCTAATTTGACTCATTGTGCCCCGAGAAAATCATCCACTACATATAAGCATATACATATAAGAGAAGTATATATATATATATGTACATATATATAGGTGTGTGTATATATATATATATAGCCTTCATATTTTATTCAATGCCGCAGATGTCTATGCACATTGTTACCACTGCGAGGCCGATAAGAAAGTCGTGCTTTGTTCGACTGGGAGTGATTTGTACACAACTCCTCTGCTGCTCGTTTAAGCCCCAACTTAGATTAGCTTCTGATATTCGTCCGTGTATTTTTTTCTCTCTCTCTCCTCTCCTTATTCTTCTTTCTTGGCCTTCCTTCGTTTATTTTTATTTTTGCCAGTTAAAATATCCCGAGAAACACCTAGACATATCTCACACTTAAAGTTCAAGCGCTATCTCCTACTATGCAAGTAGCTGCTATAGTGGCATTCAGCAAAAATTGAATTTACTATTAGTTACGACTTCCAACTACACGACCTCACTATCACCGACGAGCGTTGCTTCTGCGGACATCGGATTAACCCGTAACACTAATGCATCTGCTTCCAGCGGAGCGCCAAAAAAGGACGCTGCACGAATGTGATGTAATAAATTAACGTAATGGTGGTTATGACGAGGATGGAGCTACTCCTTTAAACTCTAATAATACAGGGATAAACGTGTTTGCAAATCTGCACTGCTGTAACGCTTTTACCTTTACGACGCTATCGATCAAAGAAAAATGATCATAATTTTCAGACTATAAATGACAAATGAATAAAAATGTGTAAAACAAGATGTGTTCTCTATGTATATGTGGTAGTAATTGATGAGTTTATTTAATATTAGGGAAGTACACAGAACGTAATATCGATGAGCCAATGTTAGAGTACACAGAAGTGGTCTCCAATTGTTTCCCCTGGAATTGTAATGGCAAATTGACAAGCTTGAAGCGTCGACAGAGATTCGTTTGTATCGGAGTAGAATTGATTAAATAGAAATACGTTGCGACGGAACGCCAAGTTGCGGTTAGTGGCCATTGTGTGTGTGTGTATGCCAATAGTCAATATTGGTAGAGAGTTAACAATCCCTGGGGATGTGAATCTGTCGGACTGTGCACATGCAGGATTATATTTGGGAAAGTAGGAAAATGAAGATGGGAAGATTGAAAGAGAGAAATGGATAAAGTACAATATAATGCCGTAACATTAATTACGCGAGCGAAAAGGAAAGCCGGGTTCCAATAAGCGGCGCGACGGGACAGGCGAGTTATTGGGCCCCCCATGGGCGACGACCCCTCATTTCACATCGTATATATCAGAACACCTACCACTTTAACCCACATATTCTCATTACGCTCCTCATACATCACCTGGCCGAGACGAGTATTTAAATGATCCCCGAAAGCAAAAAAAAAAATAAATGAAAAGAAAAAAAGTGTAATAATAATAAGAATAAATCGGAGCCAAATAGCGCTGAAATGGTGGCTCCTCACCTTTAGCAGCGCTAGGACCAGCTTCGGTGCAAGTGGGCTGTCGAGATTTATGCCTTCGCAGATAAAAGGGAGACCTAATGACTAATGGCCTGTGTTTGTTGTCTCTTTGCAGATTTCGCATAGATAATACCGACCACATAATCGACGTGAACAAAGGAAACGTCCAGTTCGAATACGACCAGGTCAACATCATCTGCCCGGTCTACACGCCGGGCACCTTCGACGAGGACGCCGAGAAGTACATCATCTATAACGTGTCCAAGGAGGAGTACGAGACCTGCAGGATAACTAATCCGAATCCTCGCATCATCGCCATCTGCGACAAGCCGCATAAGCTGATGTACTTCACGATCACCTTCAGACCGTTCACGCCGCAGCCCGGCGGCCTGGAGTTCCAGCCAGGAAAGGACTATTACTTCATTTGTAAGTGGAACAACCTTTGTTTACGATCGGACGCTCCTAATCAGCGATAAATTTAACGAACCAAAGGGGATGTATGACGGAGTCACATTAACAAGCCGTTGATTGTAATCAGGGGGAAAACAGTCTTTAGCGTTTTAACGGGCCCTAACGTGCGGGCAGCGAGTAAATCAGATGCCCACATGTGTTATAATTTGTAGAAAGGTAGAAAACCAAGGGGGGGAGCTTTTATTTAATTACTCCGCTGATTTTAATCGGCCCCCGAGAATAATGCCTCCCCTGTACAACACGCTTCCAGCCCCTTTCGCCCACAATTCATACGCCTTCCTACTTTCTTTTTTCTTCTCTTCTTTATTTTTTTTCCTAATCCTTGCTATTTGTTATTCCGCATTAACATTTTTCTTAAGGAAACCTACATTCAGTACACTATTTCATACCTGCCTTTTAAACTGGAACAGTCCTAATCTTGTATGCGCAAATCACACATGCACCCTACATATTCATTATTAAACCTTTTTTTTTCCCTTACCTTCACAGAATCAATATATTTTAAAACTGCTCAAATATGTATGATCCTCCAATAATCATTGTCTAACATGCTATCCCTCACACAGTATATCCAATTTTTACAACTTGACACACTTTAAAACTATATCTATATTGATTTACAACATTTTAGAATTACTTTTTTAATTATTTTAATAAACTAGAAATATTTTTATAATATTATAATCAACGGTAATAATAATAATTCTCCAAAAACATTACTATTTTAATACTTGAAATTGCATTAAGTCAAGTTGAAAATTACAAAAATTAAATCTCTATTCTAAATAAATCACAATGCTTGAAATTTCATTAAGACAAGTTTTATTTGTTTACATTTATTAAATTAATTGTTTCATTTTTTTTTAATAATTATTTATTATTAAACTGTTCATGTCTCCTTAATCGTTATTTAATATTTTTATGTAAAATTAATTATCTAGAAAAATATTATGTTATGTTGCAGCTACTTCCTCTAAGGAGGACCTCCATCGACGGATTGGTGGTCGCTGCGACACGAACAACATGAAGATCGTGTTCAAGGTGTGCTGCGCCCCGGAGACCGGGAGTAACACCACCTCTAAAGCGGGCACATCAACCACTGCCATTAATTGGCCCGTACGACCCTCAACTCGACCTACAACCACCACTACAACAACTCAGATCGCTCGAACAGAATCCACATCCACTCGTAAACCTACAAAGAAAATTGGTAAGTTTGACTTCAACCACCAGGTGCATCGTAATACTAATACTACCTTTGTTGTCTATCCACAGTCGAATACGAGAAACATCCCAACGAGGTGGTCAAGAATGAGGAGTTGACCTATTCCAAGGGAGTCTTGCTCTCGGCTGCCCCATCCAGCTTCTTCATCGTCGCTGTGTGTATAGCAGTCATTAGATGGCGGTGAGCAAGAAACAGGGGACCGCCCCAGCAATCTGCCATCCAATATGTCGACACTTATTTGTAAAATAATGTAAATTAATTTATCGACGTCCGTCTCTAAACAAGTTTCCAAGTGACATTTTTTTGTATGATTTTTCGATTGTGTTAGTGAGTGCGTTTAGCGAACTTTGGCGGTCAACCCCTATCCCCAAACCCCCCTATGTTCTCTACAACAAGAAGCAATGAAGAGGAAGAAGAAAAACAAGCAACCCCTCCCCCTTAAACAAACGCGCCCCGAATTGCCCCCAGGCCCAAACACCTCCTCAAGCAAAAGAAAAATTGAGATGAAAATATATAAATTATACTTCGTGCAACTATAGTTTATATATTGCTCATGTTACTATATTATTTAAAAAAAAAATATATAAATATATAAAAAAAAATATATTTTTATCGACGCTTTATGAATATATGCGAGGATGAAGTGGAAGAGCGTGAATATTGGAAAAGAATTTATGGAAAAGGCTGGTGTGATAAAGTATTATTTAACGATTATTGGTTTCTTGGAGGAGAATGATGATGAAGCGTTTTTTTTTTGTAATATTTTTTTTTATTTCCGCCTCGGAGGAGACAATTCCAAGTTTTATTTTTGTGTGTCTATCAAATGCATCTCTATATGCATATGCATATAAAAATATATATATTAACGTATTAATATTACGAGAGAAAATGTGAAATGATTGCGCCAGATATGTGTTTAACATATGTATATTTAATCGTATGTCTGGTCATATATAAATAAACCAAACAATGATACTAGGATATACATATACATATATATATATTATGAAGAAGGGAAGAAATTTCCTGTGGACGAATGGGGATGTTTCAAAAAGGAAAGTACTTAATCGTTTCCATCATAGTAATAGAAATCGCCGGCGGTTTCTGTTTCTGTCCAATCTATAATAGTTAGTTCCATATTGCAAGAAAGACATAATCTAGTGGATAAGACAATTTACAATATAGGTGAGTGTTTCTGGAAGTCTTAAATTGTAAGGCTCGATCAGTGTATTTATCAATTTAAAAAAAAAGAAATATATATATTTAAAACTATAAATAAAACGATGTTCTTTAGCAATTGTGTGTAATATAATAAATATATATATATACTAAAACCGAATATGTGTAATAATCTGGTATGCATGCAAATAGAAAGAATCGTTCGTGTTAATTATATATATGAAAGAAGAAAAGAGAATAACTTTTTGAAACAACCTCGCTAAGAAATTATAAAAAAAAAATATATGTAATATGGATATTAATGAATATTATAAACTATTATATAAATATTGTATGGATATATTAAAATATATATATATAATAATAATAAGATGAGGATCGCGCAAGAAGAGGTCGCGAACAAAAGAAGCCACTATTTTCGAATTTTTTGGGGCCAAAAGAGTAAAAGCATAAAACGAGAGGAGAGAAAAGAAGAATTAGCAAAAAAAACTAAAGAACGTGGAAGTATTTAAATGTCACCTCTAAATGTACTGATTCTGTGTATTTAATTCGATTGAAACCATTTGCGCGCTGCAACCAACGCCGATGACATTGCGAGCATTTACATTGTAATTTTAATTATCATTCTATCATTTTTGTTTTTGTTTTGTTTGTTTCGCGTTCTTTCTTTTTCCAGTATTATATAATATATATGTATGATAAACGTTCCCAAAAAGTAAAAATAAATATGTTGTCTAAGTGTAAACGGAGGAGGAAGACGTAATAATAGTTACGTGGACGATGGTCGCAAGTATGGGATCCGCTCTATATGTGTATTGTATGTATGTATGTTTGTATGTATGAAGATGATGATGATAATGTTGATGATGATGGATATGTATTATGACTGAGGGTCCACCCCCAATTTTGCGGATTCCCATGGACTGTGATGTCGGTCAAGTTAAGAAAAAAAAAGAAGAAGAGGAGAAAAAAACAATATTCCTGACATGTAATTGATGTTTTATGTACCATTTCATGACCCATGAATTCCCAATGTCCCCCCATGTTCCCTCCCCATGTGTAGCTTTAGATATGATGCCAGTAAGCCGACTTAAGTTTCCTTTCTATATCCTCAACTCATAGTAACTTTCACAC